>NC_052168.1:25247822-25497822 GCF_902713615.1 Scyliorhinus canicula | reverse complement strand
TGGGGGAGGGGCTGCCCTGGGGGAGTGGGTACATGAGGGAGGGGCTAGACTGCGGCTAGCGGCAGCAGGATCGTCGAGTCCACTGATATCTGCGGCGTTTTGTGTTGTTTGCTGGCGGTGCTGCCGGGGTGGGGCGGTCACCATGGACAGGACTGGAAGATCCCACCAGCAAATTCAGACCAGTGTCTCCGACATTGCCTCGGTCCCACCTTGAGAACACCAGCCTGGTGTTCAAGTTTAGAATAGGACTCACGGCGCTGAGGTCCCAGGTTCGATCCCGGCTCTGGGTCACTGTCCGTGTGGAGTTTGCACATTCTCCCCGTGTCTGCGTGGGTTTCGCCCCCACAACCCAAAGATGTGCAGGGTAGGTGGATTGGCCATGCTAAACTGCCCCTTAATTGGAAAAAAAATGAATTGGGGACTGCAAATTTCTATTTAAAAAAAGTTTTGAATAGGACTGGAACTCGTGTGAAACCAAGCAACCTCTGAACTGCTATAATTCCTCTTTCCATTTGCAGGCGTTAGTGATCGACCACAGTTTTTCACTTTATTTTGCAGTTCCTTCACAGTAACGATGCCTTTCATAAAGCCTTGAAAGACGAGGAGAAAAGACGGAAGAAAGAAGACAAAAGAAAAGAGCTTCGAAAAGGGCCGAGGATCACAAAGACCAGATCCGAGCTATGACCCACTGGGAAAGCTGACAACCCACTGGGACCATTACCGCTCTGGGCTGGAGCTGCCCCACACCATTCACTGGCACAAATAGCCGCTCACACTTGAATGAAATGGCCTCAGGATGGTAGTGGCCTGTACAGGTTTGCTCTCACCAGAGCTGCTCTCTTTCCTTTAAAAAAGGAAGTTTCATTACAAAGACCACAACTTATTTTTTTTGGTTTACGTAAATAAAATGGATGGAATCACTGAAATTGAATCCCTGAAACACTGGGAAGGGTCCCAGAAGCTGATGTAACATGCTTTTGAGTTATTCCATCGCCATCAATCAGCGATCCTGATGATAAGGAATTGCAGGGCCTTTGTGTTATAGGTTGGACGGCTGTTTAACAATAAAATGCAAGGTCTGAAAACGTGTGATTCGAACAAATGGTTTTGAGTCCTTCAGTCACACGCGGTTACACAGAGAATTGTAACTCGCTGCCTGGATTATCCATTTCTTTGCTCACCCACTTTAGGTTTTCCGCCCAGTTTAAAGAGCTGAAGGTCGCCACATAAGCTGACGGGCAGCATGGTAGCACAGTGGTTAGCACGGTTGCTTCACAGCTCCAAGGTCCCAGGTTGGATTCCCGACTTGGGTCACTGTCTATGCGGAGTCTGCAGGTTCCCCCCGTGCCTGCGTGGGTTTCCTCCGGGTGCTCCTGTTTCCTCCCACCGTCCAAAGATGTGCGGGTTAGGTGGATTGGCAGTGGTAAATTGTCCATAGTGTCCAAAAAGGTTAGGTTAGGTTACAGGGATGGGGTGGGCTTAAGTAGAGTGCTCTTTCCAAAGGGCTGGTGCAGACTCGATAGGCCAAATGGCCTCCTTCTGCACTGTAAATTCTATGAAGTGGGCAAACAGCAAGCCCTGGTGGCGGAGTTACTGTACATCTAAAATAATGGAATCTCTGGAGCAGGTTAGCTGGAATATTTACCCTGTAACACACCAGGCTGGCACAAGGAATTCTCATTTTCACAACCCAGCAAGTTGTCACCCCTCCCTGTCTCTCATCCCCAGCCCCCCCCCCCCCCCCCCCCCACACCCACCCCATCATTCCCACGCTCTTCCAATTCTGGTCTCATGCACATCCCCAATTTGCTTCACTGTCGGTGGCCGTACCTTCAGCTGCCTGGACAGTAAGATCCGTTCCTAAAGCACTCCCACTCTTTCTCCTCCTTTTCAAACTTCCTCGACACCAGCATGTCCCTTGTGTAGCTTGGTGTCAATTTTTAAAAATGATTTCCTGTTGCTGACTAGGCCAGCATTTCAGTTGCCGAATCCCTAATTGTGGTGGGGAGCTGCCTGGTTGAACCCTCGTTGGGGAGGGAATTCTGATTGGTAACAGTCCTGTGAAGTGGGACATTTTACGTCAAAGGCGCCATGGTTTTGTTAAATTCGTTCATGGGATGTGTGTGTCACAGGCAAGGTCAGCATTTGTTGCCCATCCATGTTTGCCCTTCAACTGAATGACTTGCTCGACCATTTCAGAGGGAATTTAAGAGTCAACCACATTGCTGTGGGTCTGGAGTCACATGTAGGCCAGACTGGGTAAGGACGGCAGATTTCCTTCCCTAAGGGGCCATTAGTGAACCAGATGAGTTTTTAAAACAATTGTTATCATGGTTATCATTAATTCCAGATTTTTATTGGATTCAAATTCCACCATTTGCCGTGGTGGGATTCAGACTCTGGGACCCCAGAGCATTACCCTGTCCAGTGATAATACCGCCACGCCAGGAGGAGGCAAGTTGTTGTTGCAGACATTTGGGCAACGATGTCCATGTAGCCAATTCCAAGTAGCAGAACCCAAGAGCAGTGTGCCCCCCCCCCCCCCCCCCCCCGAGTATGAAATGTCTGCCAGATAGCATGTTATAATTGCTTCAACAGACCCAGTTTTCTCGAGGATTGTCTTGCTGCTTAAAGAAATGGCCCTTGTAGCAAATCATGAAATGGCCCTTGTAGCAAATGTGAAGGGTTTTACAGTCTATTTTCGCCTTGCCACACTGCTGCTGGAAGGAGTGTGTAGATGGGCGCGGCGGGAGGAATAAAACCGAAACATCACACTCGTACGATTCAAACAATTGGAATTGATAGATTTCCTCATCTGGGGGTGGTGCAAAAGCCAGCTGCATGTTTTCCGTTTAATTTTTCGTTTTTGGCAAATATTTTCCACCTTTTTTCTTTGTCCAGCTCCTTGCTGAGTACTGGCGCACTCTCTACCACCATCAAACTCCCACCTCTCCCCGTGTAGGTTCCCAAGTCAATATTGGTGGGGAGGGAAACAGAAAATGAGGAAAAATTTCTTATTGGGAAAGACTGATTAACCTTGTGAGGTTTTGTTTTATTTGAAGGATTTATCCGCTCCACCACCCATTCAACTTCGTGACGATGTAACAAAAACTTGATTTGTATAGCATCTCAACAGAAGAGTGTCCCATGGAATGGACGGAACGGTGGTTAGCACTGCTGCCTCACAGCACCAGGGACCCAGGTTCGATTCCCGGCTGGGTCACTGTCTGTGCAGAGTCTGCACCTTCTCCCCGTGTGTGTGTGGGTTTCCTCCGGGTGCTCCGCTTTCCCCCCACAGTCCAAAGATGTGCAGGTTAGGTCAGGCATTTTCAAAGTGGGGGTTGCAGGCCATCCATCGTGGCGTTCCCGATCGCGTGAATTCAGGTGCAACAGCCACAGCTGCCGTCTGCTAGCGGCTTTAGAAATGATGGCCTCAACTGGCTAAAAAAACACGCACTGACCCAGGAGAAGACTTTTTAAAAAATTTAGTTCAGTCTTCCTGCATCTGTCTTGAATATGCTCAATGGCTGAGCCTGCAGAACTCTCGTTGATAGTGAATTTTAGAGATTAAAAAGATTCACAATACTTTGAGTTAAGTAATTCCTCCTCATCTATGTCTTAAAATTGTCGCGTTGTAATTTGCAAACTATATCCCCGTCTGAGGAAAACCTATCTTCTGCATCTGCTTTGTGGAGTCCAGAGAGATTAATGCCTGTTTCAATGAGGTCATTTCTCATTCTTCACTACTCTAGACTACAGAATGTAAGTCAAAGCTCACCTTTCACATTAAAAGAGGAAATGGTGGGTCGCGAATGTCAGCCGGCGTCCCAAAGGATGGCCAGTAGGTGGGCCTGGATAGGATGTTTTTTCAGCGGGTCGATGCAGACTCGATGGGCCAAATGGCCTCCTTCGACGCTGTAGGAATTCTATGGTTCTGTGGAATTGAAATTATGGGTTTCGGTGGCCAGGGGACTGAGTCAGGGACAGAGGCAACAAGTGTTACAGAAATGGAGCTGATCAGTCTTGAAATGAAATGAAAATGAAAATCGCTTATTGTCACAAGTGGGCTTCAAATGAAGTTACTGTGAAAAGCCCCTAGTCGCCACATTCCGCCGCCTGTTCGGGGAGGCTGGTATGGGAATTGAACCGTGCTGCTGGCCTGCCTGGGTCTGCTTTAAAAGCCAGCGATTTAGCCCTGTGCTAAACTAACCCCTAGTCTTGATGTTACAGACGCTTGGTCAGCTGGCAACAGTGGCTCCGAGATTGGACCAGGACCATAACCTTTTTTTAAGTTTTAAGACAGTGCGGAAAGATCAATTTGTTCCAGAAGTGATATTATAAGAAATAGGATTTGGTTATTTTCTTTAACAATTTTATTAAAACAAAAGAAAACAATATTTAAACTTCAGCCCTAACAATAACAATGCAGTTTCTTAACCTTAATGCATGGCAGCACAGTGGTTAGCACGGTGGCTTCTCAGCGCCAGCGTCCCAGGTTCGATTCCCGGCTTGGGTCACTGTCTGTGCGGAGTCTGCACATTCTCCCCGTGTCTGCGTGGGTTTCCTCCGGATGCTCCGGTTTCCTCCCACAAGACCCAAAAGACGCACTTGATGGGTGAATTGGGCATTCTGAATTCTCCCTCTGTGGACTCGAACAGACGCCGGAATGTGGCGACTCGGGGCTTTTCACAGTAACTTCATTGGTGTAAATGTAAGCCTACTTGTGTCAATAAAGATTCTTGCTATTATAGTCCCCATTAAACAAAACTGTAACAGAACATGCAGCTCTCCTGCCACTTCCACAGGGAGACAAAGGCAATTTTTCTTCTGGTAGGGACATTCGTTCTGAACCCCTTTTCCAAAGCCTGCCTCCATGGCAACTTTCATGATCTTCTCAGTCGATTTCCAACGCCTTCCCCTCTGTAACTGTTCCAAACAATCATTCCCACTCTCGCTCTAATCTCCTCCCAGCTCCTCAAACAAAGGATCTCTGCTGGGGTTCCAGACTTGAACCCATTATTGTTATCCTGGCTGTCTGATACAACTAACCTCCCATTGACGGGCAAAGAAGCCATCAGACTCTGTAATGGGCTAATAGCTGGTCAGACAGGAGTATTCTGAAGAACAATGGATCTGGTGGCATCCTGTGCATTCTCACTAATGAGTTTAAGTCTGGCTGGGGCAATGTAACTCGGTCAGCTGTGGACATATCCCTCTGGCTCCCTGCTAGCAGGTTTTTTTTCTTCCCTTAGTCTGTTTAATCCCTAAATTGCCTGCTACATTGGGGTATCATTTCTGGACCCAATTTCCTAATATTTAGATTGTCACGTGTACCAAGGTACAGTAAAAAGTATTGTTCTGCGTACAGTGTAGGCAGATCGTCCAGACATGAAAAACATAGGACATACGATAAATACACAATATAAATACACAGACATAAGGTGAAGCATACGGAGAATTGTGCTGCACATTAGAGAAGATGTGTGGAGAGATCAGTTTAGTCCATAATTGGACCATTCAGGAGTTTAGCAACAGCGGGAAAGATGTTTTTGAATCAGTTAGTATGTGTTTTGTATCTCCTGCCCGATGGAAGAGGTTGGAAGAGATTATAAACCAGGTGGGAGGGGTTTTTTGATTATGCTGCCCGCTTTCCCCAGGCAGCGGGAGCTGTAGATAGAGTCAATGGATGGGAGGCAGGTTTGCATGATGGACTGGGCTGCGTTCACGACTCTCTGTAATTTCTTGCGGTCTTGGGCCAAGCAGTTGCCGTACCAGGCTGTGATGCAGCCAAATAGGCTGTTTTCTATGATGCATCTGTAAAAATTGCTAAGAGTCATGCCAAATTTCCTTAGTTTCCTGAGGAAGTATAGGCGATGCTGTGCTTTCTAATATCTCCCTTGTGTGACATTGGGGATGAATGTAGAATTCAGTGAATAGTTGAGCTATTGGATGGAGATGGTTGCAATGGAGTGGGAGCCAAATGCAATGTCTTTTTGTATAATGTTGAGCCAGGGCAGGAAACATAACAGCATAAGAGAGAGGCAGCTCTGGAGTATGATTAAATAACATCTAAAAGTTGAGGAGAGAGGGGCAAAGGATACAAAAGAAGTGGGTGTTTCTACATAACTGTGGTGTGCTGTGGTGACACGGTAGCACAGTGGTTAGCATTGTTGCTTCACAGTGCCAGGGTCCCGGGTTCGATTCCCGGCTTGGGTCACTGTCTGTGCGGAGGCTGCACGTTCTCCCCGTGTCTGCGTGGGTTTCTTCCGGGTGCTCCGGTTTCCTTCCACAAGTCCCAAAAGACGTGCTGTTAGGTGAATTGGACATTCTGAATTCTCCCTCTCTGTACTCGAACAGGCGCCGGAATGTGGTGACTGGGGGCTTTTCACAGTAACTTCATTGCAGTGTTAATGTCAGCCTACTTGTGACAATAAAGATTATTATTATAATAAACACTAGCATGGATCAGTTGGGGTGAATTTGTTTCTGTGCTGTAAATTCCATTTCATTTTAGGGAAATGCATTTGGAACATTTGTGATCATCAGCAGCTACTCCACACAAACCGACTACATGTCTTCTTCCCCTCAGCTAAGTGGGGTCCACATTGCTGTGGCAACCTCCACTTCTGGATCTCCACTGCACTACAAGCTGAGTCAGGTAGGTAAACAGCCATAGTCCATGAGGAACCAGAAGCATCTCTGGCAGAGTGAGAGATACAATTGGTTATATAGAATTGTGGGCCAACATTCTGTACCAAGAATGGGGTAGGCGAGGCAGATTTCAAGTCTACCTCATCTCACTCTTTTAAACTCCAATGAATATCATCCTAACAGACATAGTCTCTCCTCATATGACAGTCCCGCCATCCCACAAATCAGCCTGGTAAACCTTCGCTGCTCTCCCGCAAGAATACCTTCCTCAGATAAGGACACCAAAACTGCTCACAATACCCCAGGTGTAACCTCATCAATGCCCTACACAATTGCAGTAAAACATCCCTATTCCTATACTCAAATCCTCTCGTTATGAAGGCCAACATACTTTCAGAGACTGATGCACGAGGACACCAAGGTCTTGCTGAGTATTCACGTCTCTCAACTTACACTCATTCAAATAATTCAAATTACTTAATTATAATTTAGAGGGTGATCTAAGCCAGAGATCGGAGAGTACTGTATTTAGCTTTCACATTTATAGTAGAAATCTAGTGCTAGGAAACATATAGTTAACAGTAATTTACTAATTAATTGACGCAATGTCAATTAGAGGGGTGCAGTGTTCTGACTGTGAGATGTGGCAGGTCCGGGAGGCTTCCAGCGTCCTAGATGGCTTCATCTGCAGAAAGTGCCCCCAACTGGAGCTCCTCACAGACCGCATGGTCCGGTTGGAGCAGCAGTTGGATGCACTTAGGAGCATCGCAGGTGGCGGAAAGCGTCATAGATAGCAGTTATATAAATGTGCTCACACCCAAGGTGCAAGCAGAGAAATGGGTGACCATCAGAAGGGACAGGCAGTCAGTGCAAGAATCCCCTGTGGTTGTCCCCCTCTCGAACAGGTATACCCCTTTGGATACTGTCAGGGGGAATAGCCTATCGGGAAACAACAGCAGCCAGAGCAGTGGCACCACGGCTGGCTCTGATGTTCAGCGGGGGGGGGGGGGGGGGGGTCAAAGCGCAGAAGAGCAATTGTCATAGGGGACTCTATAGTCAGGGGCACAGATAGGCGCTTCTGAGGACGTGAAAGAGACTCCAGGATGGTACGTTGCCTCCCTGGTGCCAGGGTCCAGGATGTCTCCGAACGGGTGGCGGGCATCCTGAAGGGGGAGGGCAAACAGGCAAAGGTCGTGGTACATATTGGTACTAACGACATAGGCAGGAAGGGGCATGAGGTCCTGCAGCAGGAGTTCAGGGAGCTAGGCAGAAAGTTAAAAGACAGGACCTTGAGGGTTGTAATATTGGGATTATTCCCTGTGCCACGTGTCAGTGAGGCTAGAAATAGGAAGATAGAGCAGCTAAACATGTGGCTAAACAGCTGGTGTAGGAGGGAGGGTTTCCGTTATCTGGACCACTGGGAGCTCTTCCGGGGCAGGTGTGACCTGTATAAGAAGGACGGGTTGCATCTAAACTAGAGGGGCATAAATATCCTGGCCGCGAGGTTTGCTAGTGTCACACGGGAGGGTTTAAACCAGTATGGCAGGGGGGTGGGTACCGGAGCAATAGGTCAGAAGGTGAAAGCATTGAGGGAGAACTAGGGAATAGGGCCAGTATGGCTCTGAGGAAGAGCAGACAGGGAGATGTTGCTGAAAACAGCGGGTCTGGTGGCCTGAAGTGGATATGTTTTAATGCAAGAAGTATAACAGGTAAGGCTTGGATTAGTACTTGGAACTATGATGTTGTTGCCATTACAGAGACCTGGTTGAGGGAAGGACAGGATTGGCAGCTAAACGTTCCAGGATTTAGATGTTTCAGGTGGGATAGAGGGGGATGTAAAAGGGGTGGCGGAGTTGCGCTACTAGTTAGGGAGAATATCACAGCTGTACTACCGGAGGACACCTCAGAGGGCAGCGAGTATATGGATAGAGATCAGGAATAAGAAGGGTGCAGTCACAATGTTGGGGGTTTACTACAAACCTCCCAACAGCCAGCGGGAGATAGAGGAGCAGATAGGAAGACAGATTTTGGAAACGAGTAATGTGACACTAATGAAGATTATTATGTAAAGCTGATGGGTGAGGTGTTGAGCTGTCACAGATCCAGTCACAATGGGTGAATCACGCGCAAATCCCAAATCGGGTCTGTGCCTGGAGCAAATTCTTCAGTCCAAGGCTGTGCCCTCGGGTTCTGGTCTCTCCTACCAGTGGAAACACCTTCTCTGCGTCCACTATATGTCGGCCTCTCAGTACTCTATAGGTTTACGGGGGCAAGGCGGGAAAGCGGAGTCAAGGATCATCCTATTGCCACGTGAGTGTCCCTTTAAGAAAGGTTTAGTCTCTTATCATGTGACTTGTAGCACATTGGGCCATGGCTGTCAGGTGAGAGGGTTTTTTCTTAAGTTTCAGTTTGACTGCTTTGGACTGCAGGAGAAAGAAGTGTTTCCCTGTTTTTCTCTCGTTTCTTTTTGAAAGCTTTTCCAGTAAAAAGCCCATGGGTTGCAGCTACCTGCCTTGGTAACTTTAAAGAAACAGTTGTTTCCCAGAAGGAGTTTGAATCTGCTGGCTGGAACGGCATCAGAATCTCAGGGAAAGGACCAGTCCCATTCAAGTGAGAATACAGTGTGCTGGGCCACATCCTTGAAAAAGGGTTTCTTGGTTCCATTGGATTTTGTTATTGAATTGGAACAGCTAAGGGGGAATTTATTAAGTGTTATGTACATAGATTACTGTAGGTGTGTGGTGTCTTTATGTTTGTAATTGATAAAAATTCTTGCTGTGTTTATATGTTAACGTGATTAAAGTGTCTAGGAAGGTTGATGAATCACAAACGCGGTGAATGCTTTTGTGCTTATCCGAGCCAAATTCAACATAAAGGTTGTAGGTCAGGTGAACTTCATAATACACTTTGGAGTTTCTAAGCCCTGGGGGGGGGGGGGGGGGGGGGGGGGGAAAGAGGGTAGCACGGTGGGGGAAGAGGGTAGCAGGGGAGAAAACACCTGGGACCCCTGTAAACGTCAGGGGTCATGTAGTGGGCTCAAGAGATCGGCACGGCATTTAAAAATGGCCTTTTGAAAACAGGGCTAAATGCGCCTTAGCCACATGTTCCCCATTGAGGCCCCATACATAACTGGAGTCACGTTAGATAACATTGTGTTTAGCGCCGAGAACGTGGCTAAACACGCTAGCTATAGGACATAGTTCCAATTTGGTTAGATCACACCCCATGAGTTCTAATCGTGTTCAGTAACCTTTTATGTGGCATCTTATCAAATGCCTTTTGGAAATCCAAATAACACTACACCTTTTATCATCTTGATTATTGCACCCTCTAAAACTCGTAATAAATTTGTCAAAAACGATCTCTCTTTCGCATAGCCATACTGACTGCCTGAATTTATTGTGATTTTAAAAATGTACTTCTACTCGAAGGTACTTCTTGAATAGATTCCAGCATTTTCCCCAAAGTCACGTTGAGATCAAAAAGGTGTTGAGCGTCTTGAAAAACATTAAGGTAGATAAGTCCCCAGGGCCTGTTGGGGCCCACCCCAGAATATTGAGGGAGACAAGGGAGGAAATTGCTGGGACCTTGACAGAAATCTTTGTATCCTCATTGGCTACGGCTGAGGTCCCAGAGCACTGGAGAATAGCCAATGTTGTTTCTTTGTTTAAGGATAGCAAGGATAATCCAGGAAATTACAGGCTTTACGTCAGTGGGAGGGAAATTATTGGAGAGGATTCTTCGAGACAGGATTTACTCCCATTCGGAAGCAAGTGAATATGTTTTCTCCTACTTTTGGGATGTTTTGTCCATGCCTTCTACTGTGGAGACAGATACAAAATAGTTGTTGAGTTTCTGTCCTTTCCTTGCTCTCCATTGTTAATCCTGCCATTCATCTTTGCAGAATTATGCATCTTTCCTTTCAATTTGAGACCACCCTCCTTAGTCACAGATGGTGTGCCTTTCCTTTCAATAAAACGGTAGCACAGTGGTTAGCACTGTTGCTTCACAGCTTCAGGGTCCCAGGTTCGATTCTCGGCTTGGGTCGCTGTCTGTGCGGAGTCTGCACGTTCTCCCCGTGTCTGCGTGGGTTTCCTCCGGGTGCTCCGGCTTCCTCCCACAAGTTCCGAAAGACGTGCTTGTTGGGTGAATTGGACATTCTGAATTCTCCCTCTGTGTACCCGAACAGGCGCCGGAGTGTGGCGACGAGAGGCTTTTCACAGTAACTTCATTGCAGTGTTAATGTAAGCCTATTTGTGACAATAATAAAGATTATTATATGTTGAGTTATAAAATAGCTCCTTAAAATGTTGTCACTGCTCATCTTTTTAAAATAATTTTCAGTACCCAATTCTTTTTTTTTTCCAATTAAGGGGTAATTTAGCGTGGCCAATCCACCTACCCTGCACATCTTTGGGTTGTGGGGATGAGACCCACGCAGACATGGAATGTGCAAACTCCACATGGACAGTGACGTGGGTCCTTGGTGCCGTGAGGCAGCAGTAATAGCTACTGCGCCAACTGTGCCACCCCTGCTTACCTTACCTTTTAACCTATTTTCCCATTCCACTTTCGCCAACACTCCCTTCATTCCTGTATTTACATTTAGAACATAGAACATTACAGCGCAGTACAAGCCCTTCAGCCCACGATGTTGCGCCGTCCTGTGAAACCCCTCTAAAGCCCATCTACACTATTCCCTTATCGTCCATATGCCTATCCAATGACCATTTGAATGCGTTTAGTGTTGGCAAGTCCACTACTGTTGCAGGCAGGGCATTCCACGCCCTTACTACTCTGAGTAAAGAACCTACCTCTGTCATCTGTTCTATATCTATCTCCCCTCAATTTAAAGCTATGTCCCCTCGTGCTGGTCGTCACCATCCGAGGAAAAAGGCTCTCGATGTCCACCCTATCTAATCCTCTGATCATCTTGTATGCCTCAATTAAGTCCTCTCTTAACCTTCTTCTCTCTAACGAAAACAGCCTCAAGTCCTTCAGCCTTTCCTCATATGATCTTCCCTCCATACCAGGCAACATTCTTGTAAATCTCCTCTGTACCCTTTCCAATGCTTCCACATCCTTCCTATAATGTGGCGACCAGAACTGCACACAATACTCCAAATGCGGCCGCACCAGAGTTTTGTACAACTGCAACATGACCTCATGGCTCTGGAACTCAATTCCTCTACCAATAAAAGTTAACACACCGTACGCCTTCTTAACAACCCTCTCAACCTGGGTGGCAACTTTCAGGGATCTATGGACATGGACACCGAGATCTCTCTGCTCGTCCACACTACCAAGAATTTTACCATTAGCCCAGTACTCTGCCTTTCTGTTATTCCTTCCAAAATGAATCACCTCACACTTTTCTGCATTAAACTCCATTTGCCACCTCTCAGCCCAGCTCTGCAGCTTATCTATGTCCTTCTGGAACTTGTAACATCCTTCTGCACTGTCCACAACTCCACCGACTTTAGTGTCATCTGCAAATTTACTCACCCATCCTTCTACGCCCTCCTCCAGGTCATTTATAAAAATGACAAACAGCAACGGTCCCAAAACAGATCCTTGTGGCACACCACTAGTAACTGGACACCAGTCAGAGCATTTTCCATCAACCACCACTCTTTGTCTTCTATCAGCTAGCCAATTTCTGATCCAAACTGCTAAATCACCCTGAATCCCATGCCTCTGTATTTTCTGCAATAGCCTACCGTGGGGAACCTTATCAAACGCTTTACTGAAATCCATATACACCACATCAACTGCTTTACCCTCATCCACCTGCTTGGTCACCTTCTCAAAGAACTCAATGAGGTTTGTGAGGCATGACCTACTCTTCACAAAACCATGTTGACTATCTCTAATCAAATTATTCCTTTCCAGATGATTATACATCCTATCTCTTATAAACCTTTCCAAGACTTTGCCCACAACTGAAGTAAGGCTCACTGGCCTATAGTTACTGGGGTTATCTCTACTCCCCTTCTTGTACAAGGGGACAACATTTGCTATCCTCCAGTCCTCTGGCACTATTCCTGTAGACAAAGATGACTTAAAGATCAAAGCCAGAGGCTCAGCAATCTCCTCCCTAGCTTCCCAGAGAATCCTAGGATAAATCCCATCTGGCCCAGGGGACTTATCTATTTTCACACTTTCCAGAATCGCTAACACCTCTTCCTTATGAACCTCAAGCCCTTCTAGTCTAGTAGCCTGTATCTCAGTATTCTCCTCGACAACATTGTCTTTTTCCTGTGTGAATACTGACGGAAAATACTCATTTAGCACCTCTCCTATCTCCTCGGACTCTACGCACAACTTCCCACTACTGTCCTTGACTGGCCCTACTCTTACCTTAGTCATTCTTTTATTCCTGACATACCTATAGAAAGCTTTAGGGTTATCCTTGATCCTACCTGCCAAAGACTTCTCATGTCCTCGCTTGGCTCTTCTTAGCTCTCTCTTTAGAGCCTTCCTAGCTAACTTGTAACTCTCAAGCGACCCAACTGAACCATCACATCTCATCTTCACATAAGCCTCCTTCTTCCTCTTGACAAGTGATTCAACTGCTTTAGTAACCCATGGTTCCCTCACTCGACCACTTCCTCCCTGCCTAACAGGTACATACTTATCAAGGACACGCAGTAGCTGTTCCTTGAACATGCTCCACATTTCCATTGTGTCCATCCCCTGCAGTTTTCCTCTCCAGGCGATGCATCCTAAGTCTTGCCTCATCGCATCATAATTGCCTTTTCCCCAGCAATAACTCTTGCCCTGCGGTTTATACCTATCCCTTTCCATCGCTAAAGTAAACGTAATCGAATTGTGGTCACTATCACCAAAATGCTCACCTACCTCCAAATCGTACACCTGTCCTGGTTCATTACCCACTACCAAATCCAATACGGCCTCGCCTCTTGTTGGCCTATCTACATACTGCATCAGGAAACCCTCCTGCACACATTGGACAAAAACGGATCCATCTAAAGTACTCGAACTATAGTGTTTCCAGTCAATATTTGGAAAGTTAAAGTCCCCCATAACAACTACCCTGTTATTTTCGCTCCTATCCAGAATCATCTCTGCAATCCTTTCCTCTACATCTCTGGAACTTTTCGGAGGCCTATAGAAAACCCCTAACAGGGTGACCTCTCCTTTCCTGTTTCTTAACTCAGCCCATACTACCTCAGTATTCGATTCCTCATCAAATGTCCTCTCAGCCACCGTAATAGTGTCCTTGACTAACAATGCCACCCCTCCCCCTCTCTTACCACCTTCCCTGAACTTACTGAAATATCTAAACCCCGGCACCTGCAACAACCATTCCTGTCCCTGCTCTATCCATGTCTCCGAAATGGCCACAATATCGAAGTCCCAGGTACTAACCCATGCCGCAAGCTCACCCACCTTATTCCGGATGCTCCTGGCATTGAAGTAGACACACTTTAGACCACCTTCCTTCCTGCCGGTACACTCCTGCAACTTTGAAACCGTACTCATGACCTCACTACTCTCAGCTTCTTGTGTACTGGAGCTACAATTCAGGTTCCCAATCCCCTGCTGAACTAGTTTAAACCCTCCCGAAGAGCATTAGCAAACCTCCCCCCGAGGATATTAGTACCCCTCTGGTCCAGGTGTAGACCATCCCGTTTGTAGAGGTCCCACCTATTCCAGAATGAGCCCCAATTGTCCAGGAATCTGAAACCCTCCCTCCTGCACCATCCCTGCAGCCACATGTTCAACTGCTCTCTCTCCCTATTCCTCGACTCGCTAGCACGTGGCACGGGCAACAACCCAGAGATAATAACTGTTTGTTCTAGCTCTAAGTTTCCACCCTAGCTCCCTGAATTCCTGCCTTACATCCCTATCCCTTTTCCTACCTATGTCGTTGGTACCTATGTGGACCACGACTTGGGGCTGCTCCCCCTCCCCCTTAAGGATCCTGAAAACACGATCTGAGACAACGCGGACCCTGGCACCTGGGAGGCAACACACCAACCGCGAGTCTCTCTCGTTCCCACAGAATCTCCTATCTATCCCCCTAACTATGGAGTCTCCAATGACTAATGTTCTACTCCTTTCCCCCCTTCCCTTCTGAGCAACAGGGACAGACTCTGTGCCAGAGACCTGTACCCCATGGCTGACCCCTGGTAAGTCCCCCCCCCCAACAGTATCCAAAGCGGTATACCTGTTACTAAGGGGAACGACCACAGGGGATCCCTGTACTGACTGCTTACCCCCAGCCCCTCTCACCGTCACCCATCTATCTTTATTCTTTGGCGTAACTACCTCCCTGAAGTTTCTATCTACGACCCCCTCTGCCTCCCGAATAATCCGAAGTTCATCCAGCTCCAGCTCCAGTTCCCTAACACAGTTTTTGAGGAGCTGGAGTTGGGTGCACTTCCCACAGATGAAATCAGCAGGGACACTGACGGCGTCCCTCACCTCAAACATTCTGCAGGAGGAGCATTGTACTGCCTTCCCTGACATCACCTCTAGATTTAAAAAAAAACAAGAAGAAAAAGAAAAAGAAAGGAAGAGCTTACCTGATATTCCCTCAAACCCTGCTCCCGCTGAAAGGTAAGCAAATTTAAAGGCACTCACTCACCTTCACGACAGGCCCCTGCTCCCGCTTTCCAATGACCGTGGTTTTTTTTTTGGTTAGAGGAGGAGGTAGGGGGGGAAACACTAATGAAGTGTTTCGGGTTTAACTGTCACTTGACAACAGCCCCTCCACAAACCACCTTCAAATCAGGCTGATCGCATTGCACGTATGCAAATTTCTCCAGAACAGCTGATCAGTAGCTCTGCTCTGCTGCCCTCTGCTGGATCTGCTAGGACGCTAGTTTTAGACCCACCTTTCTCACATCAAACACAAATGTGAAATTCTGTCACCTTATCGTCACTTTTACGACAGGATCTTTTACCAGGAGATAATTTGTTAATCCTGTCTCACTACTAGATCTAATTTTTTTTTTTAAAAGAATTTTTATTGGAATTTTTTGAAAAATATATATCAACAGAACAATAATAACAATAACAATAATAAACACCCCCCGGCATCCGTAACAACGCATATAACAAACCCCCCCCAAACCCAATAAACAACAGAATAAATTAACAATAAACAAATTAACTTAAACACTATCCCCCTAACCCCCCCCCTTCCCCCCTGGGTTGCTGATGCTGCTGACCTAGTTCCTTATCGTTGAGCCAGAAAGTCGAGGAAAGGCTGCCACCTCCTAAAGAACCCTTGTACCGACCCCCTCAGGGCAAATTTGACCCTCTCCAGCTTAATGAATCCGGCCATGTCGTTAATCCAGTCCTCCACGCTTGGGGGTCTTGCATCTTTCCACTGGAGCAAGATCCTCCGCCGGGCTACTAGGGACGCAAATGCCAAGACATCGGCCTCTTTCGCCTCCTGCACTCCCGGCTCCACTGCAACCCCAAATATTGCGAGTCCCCAGCCTGGCTTGACCGTGGATCCTACCACCCTAGACAACATCCTCGCCACCCCCTTCCAGAACTCCTCCAGTGCCGGGCATGCCCAGAACATATGGGCATGGTTCGCTGGACTCCCCGAACACCTGACACACCTGTCTTCGCCCCCAAAGAACCTACTCATCCTAGACCCGGACATGTGGGCCCGGTGCAGCACCTTGAACTGGATGAGGCTAAGTCTCGCACATGAAGAGGAGGAGTCCGCCCATGTCCCCTCCTCAATCTACTCCCCCAGCTCCACCTCCCACTTAGCCTTCAGCTCCTCTACCGACGCCTCCTCCACCACCTGGTAGATGTCAGATACCTTCCCATAACCGACCCAGACCCCCGAAAGCACCCTATCCCTTACCCCCCCGCGGGGGCAGCGAAGGGAACCCCTCCACCTGCCACCTAGCAAATGCCTTGACCTGAAGGTACCTGAACATATTCCCCGGGGGGAGCTCAAACTTCTCCTCCAGTTCACCAAGGCTCGCAAACCTCCCGTCAATGAACAGGTCTCCCAACTTCCTAATGCCCGCCCTGTGCCACCCCAGGAACACGGCATCCATGTTCCCTGGGACAAACCGGTGGTTCCCCTGCAGTGGGGCCTCCACCGAGCCCCCCACTTCCCCCCTATGTCGCCTCCACTGCCCCCAAATTTTGAGGGTAGCCACCACCACCGGGCTCGTAGTGTACCTCGTTGGAGGGAGCGGCAGCAGCGCCGTTACCAGTGCCTTCAGGCTCGTGCCTCCGCAGGACGCCATCTCCATCCTTTTCCATGCTGCCCCCTCCCCCTCCATTACCCACTTGCGTACCATCGAGATATTAGCCGCCCAATAGTACCCATAGAGGTTGGGCAGCGCCAGCCCCCCTTTATCGCTGCCCCGCTCCAAAAACACCCTCCTTACCCTCGGAGTCCCGTGCGCCCAAACAAATCCCAGAATGCTACTGTTCACCCTCCTAAAAAAGGCCCTCGGAATGAAAATGGGGAGGCACTGAAACAAAAACAAAAACCTCGGGAGCACTGTAATTTTAACGGACTGTACTCTACCCGCCAACGACAACGGCAGCATGTCCCACCTTTTAAATTCCTCCTCCATCTGCTCCACCAAACTAGTAAAATTGAGCTTGTGCAGAGTCCCCCAGCTCCTAGCCACCTGAACCCCCAGGTACCTAAAACTCCTCACTGCCCTCTTTAGCGGGAGCCTACCAATCCCCTCCTCCTGATCTCCCGGGTGTACAACAAACAGCTCACTCTTGCCCAGGTTCAATTTATAGCCCGAGAAACTCCCAAACTCAGCAAGAATCTCCATCACCTCCGGCATTCCCCCCACCGGGTCTGCTACATACAGCAGCAAGTCGTCCGCATACAGCGACACTCGGTGCTCCTCCCCACCTCGCACCAAACCCCTCCACCTCCCCGACTCCCTGAGAGCCATGGTAAGAGGCTCAATTGCCAATGCAAAAAGCAAGGGGGACAGGGGGCACCCCTGCCTCGTCCCACGGTGGAGCCTGAAGTACTCGGACCTCCTCCCATTTGTCGCTACACTCGCCATCGGGGCCTCGCACAGCAACCTCACCCATTTAATAAACCCCACCCCAAACCCGAACCTCTCCAACACCTCCCACAAGTACCCCCACTCAACCCTGTCAAAGGCCTTCTCCGCATCCAATGCCACCACAATCTCCGCCTCTCCTTCTGCTGCCGGCATCATTATCACATTTAGCAGCCTTCGCACGTTAATGTTCAGCTGCCTCCCCTTCACAAAACCCGTCTGATCTTCATGTACCACCCCCGGCACCCAGTCCTCTATTCTAGTGGCCAAGATCTTCGCCAGCAACTTATCGTCCACATTCAGCAGTGAAATTGGCCTGTATGATCCGCACTGCAAGGGGTCCTTATCCCGCTTCAGGATCAGGAAAATCAGCGCCCGAGACATCGTCGGGGGCAAAACACCCCCCTCCCATGCCTCGTTGAAGGTCCTAACCAACAGGGGGCCCAACAGATCCGCGTATTTCTTATAAAATTCAACCGGGAACCCATCCGGTCCCGGCGCCTTCCCCGACTGCATGTGGCCAATCCCTCTAACCAGCTCCTCCAACTCGATCGGCGCCCCCAGTCCCTTCACC
Organism: Scyliorhinus canicula; assembly: GCF_902713615.1. NCBI lineage: Eukaryota > Metazoa > Chordata > Chondrichthyes > Carcharhiniformes > Scyliorhinidae > Scyliorhinus > Scyliorhinus canicula. The sequence continues at coordinate 25,479,555 of NC_052168.1, read as the reverse complement.
TGCTCCTCCTGCACCCTTGGAAATTGCAGCCTGTCCAAAAACCTCACCATCCCCCCCCCCCCCCCCCCCCCCCCCCACCACCGGCGGCTATGACTGGTACAGTTCCCTGTAGAGGTCCCTAAAGACCTCATTGACCTTTGTCCCCTGCCGCACCACATTCCCACCCCGATCCTTCACTCCACCAATCTCCCGCTTACGAAGCTGATGCACCGGCATCCTGCTCGCCTTCTCTCCATACTCGTAGACCGCTCCCTGCGCCTTCCTCCACTGTGTCTCCGCCTTTCTGGTGGTCAATAAATCAAACTTGGCCTGCTAGCTACGCCGCTCCCCCAGCAATCCCTCCTCCAGGGCCTCCGCGTACCTCCTATCCACACTCAACAGCTCCTCCACCAGTCTCTCCCTCTCCCTCCTCTCCCCCCTCTCCCTATGGGCTCGGATGGAGATCAGCTCCCCCCTAATCACTGCCTTCAGAGCCTCCCACACCATCCCCACCTGGACCTCCCCAGTATCATTGACCTCGAGGTACCTCTCGATACATCCCCGGACCCTCCTACACACCTCATCAGCCAAGAACCCCACGTCCAGACGCCAAAGCGGGCGCTGGTCCCGCACCTCCCCCATCTCCAGATCCACCCAATGCGGAGCATGGTCCAAAATTGCAATAGCCGAATATTCGGCCTCCTCCACCCTCGGGACCAGTCCCCTACTCAGAACAAAGAAATCAATGCGGGAATAAACCCTGTGCACATGGGATAAAAAAAAGAGTACTCCCGAGCCCTCGGCCTCCCGAACCTCCAGGGATCCACTCTTCCCATCTGGCCCATAAACCCCCATAACACCTTGGCCGCCGCCGGCCTCCTGCCTGTCCTTGAACTAGAATGATCCAGTAGGGGATCCAGCACCGTATTGAAGTCCCCCCCCCCATGATCAAGCCCCCCACTTCCAGGCCAGGAATGCGGCCCAACATACGCCACACGAAACCAGCATCATCCCAATTTGGGGCGTACACATTAACCAACACCACCCTCTCCCCCTGCAGCTTACCGCTCACCATCACATATCTGCTGCCACTATCAGCCACAACCTCAGTCACCTTAAACGCCACCCTCTTCCCCACCAGGATCGCCACCCCCGGTTCTTCAAGTCGAGCCCTGAATGGAAAACCTGCCCCACCCACCCCTTCCTCAGACAGACCTGGTCCGCCACCTTCAGGTGGGTCTCCTGGAGCATGGCCACGTCCGCCTTCAGCCCCTTCAGATGCAAAAACACCCGGGCCCGCTTAACCGGCCCATTCAACTAGTCGTCACCTTCAGGGATTCCAACAACTCCCCTTTCAGCTCCGTAAAATAGCGCAGAAGGGCCGCCTGCTGCTCCTCAGCCCACTGCCTCCACTCCTCAGGGGCTCCACCGGCCGCCATTTTGTCCACCTTCCCCCGCTTTTCCAGGGGAGCCGCTGTCTTTTTTCTCCTCGCCCCACTCCGAGTCCGCACCATAAATCCCGAGGGGTTTTGCTCCAGACCCCTTTATCCACCAGGAATCGTCGAATCAGCGCCGTTTGGGGCCCTTAAAAGAGCCGACAAGTCCTATTAAAGCGGGAGCTGCCGAACGAGCGGCTCCGGAAGTCCCCAACTAGATCTAATATGACCGTTCCGTGGTTGGTTCCAGCACAAATTGCTCTGGAAAAACTGTCCTCAATATACTCCATGAGCTCATCCTTCAGACTTTCTTTGCCAATTTGATGCTTCCAGTCTTAAGAAGATTAAAACCGCCCATGGTTATTGCAGCATCTTTCTTACAGCCCTCATTATTTCCCCTATGGCTTATAGCTGTGTGGGAGCTCCCAGTGAACAAAAGGAATCAGGATATTCTGCTAAATAGGTCAGCACAGAGTTGACTCCTCAATCTCGCTGAGGCAGGAAGAACACTGCAGGCCAGATATGTAGGAAAGGAATCATTTGGATTGGGGTGGGAGAAAGGCACAACGGAAGTGAACAGGGCACGTAAAAAAAAAACCCACAGGCATGGATTATGTCACCGTCACTAAATGAGCAATTCCAGACAGACCAGTCGGTATTCAAGTATTTTATTCTGTGGGGAAAATCATTCTACGCGTTCATGATATTTATCCTTTAAATAAAATACCAGCCATAATTAGAAAAAATGTTTCTACGTGTCCAACCAGGGAAATAAACTACAAGCCACTTTCTAAATATTTACATCAACAATGATAGAGGAAGCCTTGGTCAGAACTATCTAAGAGTTATACACTGCGGATACTGGGAATGGGAACTATTTAACCGGGTCTCATACGTACAGACTTTGCATTGTTCCTCCTATAGAGAAATGCAGTCACATCTTGTCCACATGTACTTCTCTGTTTCGATATGATTACAGGGCAGGATTGGTCTACTTTTCAATTCATTGAACCACGGAATGGTACAGGGGTCAACCTGCCTGTTGCTGGTTAGGTCTATCGCATCACACTCACAGTACACTTCTGGAACTTCCCAGTAATTTTTATGGCACTTTTTCTTTTTGATTTTGCTGATATAATGAACCCCGATGATCTAAAACCACCTCTTTTCCTTCCTTGCCCTGTGCTTTATACCATTAAAAAACAACAATTATGGCCCATTCGCTTTGAAATTCAAGAGTCCCATCAATTTTAGTGTTTGAGCCAATTGGACATGTGAGTTACAAGCATTGACCAGGTATTTGGTGAAGACATGGAAGGATTGTTCCCATAATTTGAATCGATCCAACACTTACACTACGCCAAACCTAACCGTCTAAAGTTACCCTTTAAACTGATTTACGGAGAATTTTCTAAAGTCAAGTTACTTCAGTAAAAGTAAAGTTACTTTAACTGATGTGTGTGAGTACCGAGGAATTACAAAGCAAGACTTTTTAAAAACGTAGCTACTTAGATGAGGATTGTCATTGATTGTTTTCTTAAAATAAATTCAGTGTACCCAATTCTTTTTTCCCCCCAATTTAGTGTGGCCAATCCACCTCCCCAGCACATCTTTGGGTTGTGGGGGTGAGACCCACACAGACACGGGGAGAATGTGCAAACTCCACACGGCCAGTGACCCGGGGCCGGGATCGAACCCGGGTCCTCGGCGCCGTGAGGCTACAGTGCCAACCACAGCGCCACCGTGCCGCCCAAAGATTGGCATTGTACATCCTCAGGATAGCCAGTGGAGGAAAGAAGCTATTTACAGCATGTAATCTGATTCAGCCAGGGACTAAAACCCATCCCGGGAACTTGAAATGGTAGCAAAAACAGAACACTCTCATTGAAACAAAGCAGCGACAAACACATCCTTGCAGTTCGTTTTTCACCAAAAAGCATTGAAAAAAAGTTGTGGAATAAGTCACCAGGACAGGCCTTAGAAGCAGACAGTATAAGTGGACTTAAATGTCAATGCCTTGCATCTTTGAACATAGCATTACGGGTGAGAAAGCAGTTTAGACGGACTTGATCTAAAAAAGGTCAGGCTCGTTTGGATTTTATGGGCGTTGATTTTTTTTTAAAAATTCTTGTAACCTACACATATATAAAATCTAAACGAAAACGCCTGTCTCAAACTCTCACATGATAAATTACATTGCCAAGACTTAACACCATTCAGGAGTAAAATATGAGGCTGTAACAATTGAATAAATTATTTAAAACATTGAGGGTGAGGGAATGGGAATCTCAATCCTAGCTGGCTGTACCCTCGGGTTGAGAACCAGAGATTTGAGAGAAAGGAAACCGTGAGGAACAAAGAAGGCAACAGATTGTTAATGGGCCTCTTCAGTAGTGTATCAGCGTTTAGATAGACCGCTGAGGACGATAGGGTGGGAAACTAATAACGATACTGGATCGTGCAGAAGTCAACTACTGGATTATCATCATTAGCGATCTGTGAAAAGCAACCTTCACACTCAAACAGTGAGCTCAGGTGTGAGAGAGGCTGCAAAAATATCTTTGCCGCTGAACCCGCCAAACTGCGTTTTGATCGGAAGGAAATCGCGTCGGCTCTGAAAGGTGTTGCTTCGGGCCAGAGCAGTACGATCCAGTCAGAGGGTAGAGGAGACACATGCTGCGGGACGGCGTTTATCAGCTCGCTGCGATTGTCGTGCCACTGCCCAGTTTCATGATCACCTGCTGGCAATCAGAGACAGACCGCTTGTCTCCCAGTTTCTCCAGCGTACGTGCTGCCTCAGCCAGCATGACTGCCCTCTGCCCCGGAGAAGAGAGGAACGAGAGGGGAAGGTGACGGCATGCCAGGAGAATGGCTGCTGCCCGCTCTCTCTGCCCTGGCAGAGCATCCAATTCACCTGTGAATAACAAAAGAAAAAAATGGATAATATATTTTTCAATCCTGTTTCCACCTAATTCCGCCTGGATTCATTTACTGGAATTCGAAACATGTACAGATTGTTCTGAACTTGTCCCCTGTTGGGCTGCATCTGGCACGTACAATTTTATGAAACAAACTGACCTTGAAATTTTGCTTTGTCAGTATTAGTAAGGTGTCACCATCGTGTGATTCCATTATTTGCTATAGTAACAGCTGCTTCAAATAAACAAATACCTTCCCAACAATATAACTGAATTTCAACAACAAATCTCATGAACAGTTACTTGACTGTCGAGAACTTGAATATTAAGAGAGAGACATGTTGCTGAAGCTTCCCATCTCACACCCATCAGGACAAACACAGGAATGCCAAATTTCAAACGTTCACAACAATTTATATCGCAGGAGAAAAGGGTGCTGAATGACTGCTGCCTCATGGCGACGAGGAGCCGGGTTCGATCCTGGCCCTGGGTCACTGTCCGTGTGGAGTTTGTACATTCTCCCCGTGTCTGCGTGGGTTTCACAACCACAACCCAAAGATGTGCAGGGTAGGTGGATTGGCCACGCTAAATTGCCCCTTAACTAGGGAAAAAAATAATTGGGTACTCTAAATTTAGATTTTAAAAAATAAAAATAAAAAATAAAATAAATAAAAAGGTGCCGAATGGTTTGCATGTAAATTCTGATTGGCCGAGCCATTGCCATGGGGAAAGCAACTGGGAACTGTAGGCTCCCAAGAAGTTAACAAAAAAGTGCAAGGCTTGAACATATTGCCTGGGAAACGTCTCCATGGCAACACCACAGCCAATCAGTCAGCTTTCCAAACAATCAGCACTTATTTTTCTCCTGTACAAATCGTAGTTATCCATTGAAATTTGGCATTCTTGTGGGCTAAATAGCTGTCTTGCAATGTAGAACAAGGCCAGCAGCGCGGGTTCAATTCCCGTACCGGTCTCTCTGAACAGGCGCCGGAATGGGGCGACTAGGGGCTTTTCACAGTAACTTCATTGAAGCCTACTCGTGACAATAAGTGATTATTATAATGAGTGCGAGATAAAAAGCCTTGACAACACGTCTCTCTCTCTCTCTGCAGCGACATTCAAGAATAGATTTGCTTAACATTCGCCATTGGTAAAAGGCCGATGATTCAGGCAGGAACACTCGGTTTGTGATTAAAAAGTGTGTTTTAAATTTTGATGCTCTTTCTCCAGCTACAACCCGTTCCAGTACTCCAAAATCGTTCTCGCCGGACGGACGTCGAACATTTTACAACAATCAGAGTTGTCTTGCAGCTGAAAGGAAGCCAGAGTTGCCTCAGGGAGGGAGTCGTCAATGCATCACCTGACACAGGCCTTCAAATCAAACATGAAGTAGAGTCGGGAGATAGAAAAAGACGTGCATTCAAATAGCGCCTTTCACAACCACCAGAGGTCTCCAAGTACTTTAGAGCCAATGAGGTTCTTTTTAAGTAGCTGTTATGATGTAGAAAGTGTGGGATTAATCTGCTGTCAGTAAACTCCTGCAAACAGTAATGTGATAATGACCTGATAATCTGTTTTTAGTGATGCTGATGGAGGGACGGACATTGGGAATAACACCTTTACTCTTCTTCAAAATGAAGGTCTGGATGTTAAGGTCTGGATGCAGTGCCTGAGTGTGTGGTGAAGGCAGGTTCAATCAAAGTACTCGAAAGGGAATTTGATTGTTATCGGAGAAGGAAGAATAAGCGGTGTTACAGGGAGAAGGCAGGGGAAATGGAATGAGGCGAATTGCTCATTCCGAGAGCTGGTGCAGACAGGATGGGCTGAATGGTCTCCTCCGCAGTGTAACAACTCTGTGATTCTTACTCTGTTCAGTGCGAGGTGATTCATTTTGGGAGGACAAATCTGAATGCGGATTACAGGGTCACGGCAGGGTTCTGAGGAATGTGGAGGAACTCAAGTGGATAGAGTCGTGAAGAAGGCCTATAGTGTGTTAGCGTTTATTAACAGGGGGCTTGAGTTTAAGAGCCGTGGGGTTATGCTGCAACTGTACATGACCCTGGTGAGACCACATTTGGAGTATTGTGTGCAGTTCTGGTCACCTCACTGTAGGAAGGATGTGGAAGCATTGGAAAGGGTGCAAAGGAGATTTACCAGGATGCTGCCTGGTTTGGAGGGTAGGTCTTATGAGGAAAGGTTGAGGGAGCTAGGACTTTTCTCTTTGGAGCGGAGGAGGATGAGAGGCAACTTAATAGAAGTTTATAAGATGATGAGGGGGATAGATAGAGTGGACGTTCAGAGACTATTTCCTCGGGGGGATGTAGCTGTTACAAGGGGGCATAACTATAAGGTTCAGGGTGGGAGATATAGGAGGGATGTCCGAGGTAGGTTCTTTACTCAGAGAGTGGTTAGGGTGTGGAATGGACTGCCTGCTGTGATAGTGGAGTCGGACACTTTAGGAACTTTCAAGCAGTTATTGGATAGGCACATGGAGCACACCGGAATGACAGGGAGTGGGACAGCTTGAACTTGGTTTTGGACAAAGCTCGGCACAGCATAGAGGGCCTGTTCTGTTTTATATCCAGCCCAGCAGGTAGAAGGGGCCCTGGTTTAACGGTCTGTCATTTTGACAGTACAATGTTTACTTGACACTGCACTGGAGTGTCAGCTGTGGGATGGAACAGAACCCACATCCCTGTGATACAGAGGCAAGTGTGAACAGAACCCACATCCCTGTGATACAGAGGCAAGTGTGACTGAACCCACATCCCTGTGATACAGAGGCAAGTGTGAACAGGACCCCCTCCTGTGCAAGTGTGAACAGGACCCACATCCCTGTGATACAGAGGCAAGTGTGAACAGAACCCACATCTTTGTGATACAGAGGCAAGTGTGAACAGAACCCACATCCCTGTGATACAGAGGCAAGTGTGAACAGAACCCACATCCCTGTGATACAGAGGCAAGTGTGTTGCCAACTGAAACACGGTTGGCACCCCAAACAAAAGTTCTGACACAAACCGTGCGCCCGCTGCCCTGGCGTGAGGTACAGAGGTCCTGTCTTTTTTAAACACCACTTTTAAGAGGCAGAAATCCATTGCGGCTATTATCCATCGAATCCCCCCAGTGCAGGAGGCCATTCGGCCCGGAGAGTCTGTACCGGCCCTCGGAAAGAGCACCCTACCCATTTACACACCCCGTCCCATCCCCAAAACCTAACCTGCACATCCCTGGGCACGAAGGGACAATTTATCATGGCCAATCCACCTAACCCGCACATCTTTGGACTGTGGGAGGAAACCGGAGCACCCGGAGGAAACCCACAAGGAGAAGACGTGCAGACTCCGCACAGAATCCCCCCCTCCACCCCGCAATTGCTGATAGCATAAACAGTGTAGGCAGGAAACAGAAGGTTATAAAGGGCCAGCGATAAACTAAGCGAGAAGACAAAATTGTGGCAGATGGAGCTGAATATGAAGTGTGAGATCATTCACTTTTGACGTAAGGAAGTTTGATCAGAGTATTTTCTATATGGTGGAAAGATGGAAACAATGGGGAGCATTGTGGCACAGTAGTTAGCACTGCTGCCTCACAGCACCAGGAGCCCGGGTTCACGTGTGGCCTTGGGTCACTGTCTGTGTGGAGTCTGCGCATTCTCCCCATGTCTGCGTGGGTTTCCTCCCACAGCCCAAAGATGTGCAGGTTATGTGGATTGACCATGCTGAAGCTGGCCCTTAGTGTCCAGGGTTAGGGGTTTAGGGCAGAGGAGTGGGCCTAGATAGGGTGCTCTTTCAACGGGTCGGTGCACTCGATGGGCCGAATGGCACTGTAGGGATCCTATGATATGGCAGAGTCAAGAGATTCCAAGTACAGAAATCATTAAGGCTGGTACTTTCCTCCACCACACTCTCAGGCATTGCATTTTTCAGGCAGTGCAGTGGGGCGGCCCGGTGGCACAGTGGTTAGCACTGCTGCTTCACAGCGACAGGGACCCGGATTCAATTCCAGCCTCGGGTCACTGTCTGTGCGGAGTCTGCACATCCTCCCCGTGTGTGCGTGGGTTTCCTCCGGGTGCTCCGGTTTCCTCCCACAGTCACAAAGATGTGCCGGTTAGGTGGACTGGCCATGCTAAATTTCCCCTTGATGTCCAGTGATGTGCGGGTTAAGTTACTGGAATAGGGGGGAGTGGGCATGGGTAGGGTGCTCTTTCAAAGGGTCAGTGCAGACACGATGGGCTGAATGGCCGCCGTCTGCACTGTAGGGATTCCATGATTCCAGACCTTAATTTTGAAGGTACAAACAACAAAGCCGTTTTAGTGCTGCAATCAGTTCAGGGTTCCCACACCAGGAAGGGCATTACTGACGTTGGAAAAGCTGCAGAGCAGATTCACCAGAATGATAACAGGGTTTAATGGGTTAGATTATACGGCATCGTCGTCTCATCGACTGGACTTGCACTCTCTGGAGTATAGAAGCTGCAGGGGGAGATCTAATTGAGGAGTTTGAAGAACGAGTCCTGTTCACCCACCCAACTGGCTCCTGGCACAGCAACACTTTGATTTAAACATTTAAAACTTTTTTTTTTTGAAAAGTATTTTATTGAGGCATTTATATACCTATTTATATATTGAAAATTTAAAAACTGACTTTCTTTCTAGCAACCATATCGCCTCACCGTCCCTACTTCTAACCCTCTGAGATCGCTGCACACACCTCCAATTGGAAGCTCTTGTGAACCGACCCCAAGCTCTGGAATCCACCCCCCCCACCCCCCTTCTCGACCGCTTGCTGCTGGGACCAAATAAATTCAACCTCGACCGTCATCGCTCACTCCCCAACCAGGAAAGAATCGCTCTCGCTCTACCGAAACCCGTAATAATTTAAAACATTTTCATCTGAGTCTCCTCATTGTTATATGTGAGGGCAGCAGGGTAGCATGGTGGTTAGCATAAATGCTTCACGGCTCCAGAGTCCCAGGTTCGATTCCCGGCTTGGGTCACTGTCTGTGTGGAGTCTGCACGTCCTCCCCCTGTGTGCGTGGGTTTCCTCCGGGTGCTCCGGTTTCCTCCCACAGTCCAAAGATGTGCGGGTTAGGTGGATTGGCCATGATAAATTGCCCGTAGTGTCCTAAAAGGTAAGGTTAAGGGGGGGGTTGTTGGGTTACGGGTATAGGGTGGATACGTGGGTTTGAGTAGGGTGATCATTGCTCGGCACAACATCGGGGGCCGAAGGGCCTGTTCTGTGCTGTACTGTTCTATGTAACGGAGGGCAGTACATTGAAGCAGCTTCATGCTCTGCACAGGTCAGGTATGCCCTCCAAGGAGATAAGATTTTGTCTGAAACTGCTCCTGTTGAAAGTCTTCGGGACAATTCACAATGTTAGAAAGTTGCTGTATAAATACAACCTGTTGTTGGAAGTCTGACAGGGGATGGGGAAACAGGAAACCTGAACGGATAAATTGCCCCTAAGTGTCCAAAAGCTGTGCAGGTTAGGCAGGGTTCCAGGAATAGGGAGAGGGATTGGGACTGGGCTGGGTGCTCCTTTGGAGGGTCGGTGCAGACTCGATGGGCCGAATGGCCTCCTGCATGGTAGGAATTCACTGGTTCAAGAAGGAACTTCAATGAAGGTGGATTCAGGTTTATTATGAATGCACCAAGGAACTACTGTGGATCAGTGAGCTAGACAGATTAACAGCCTGAAAATGCTGTGACGTTACTTATACAGGGCCTTCCACAGTGAATAATCCCAGAGTATTTTACACGGCAGGAATGAAAGACTTAAGATGACCAAAAGCATTGTTGAAAAGGCCAAAATAAAAGATAGACGGCTAAATGCAAGAGTCTCAGAACCGTTGAAAAGCAAGATGATGTTTCTGTTACTATCTCAGGTCAGGATGACTACCGGACTGCGCACAAGACTCTCCAACAGTGGCAACTGGTAGAGAACACGCTCACCTTGTTGGATGGGGTGTGGCGTTCGTCTTCTCAGGCTGTGCTCCAGAAGCTGATGGGTTCGAGTCGGGCTTGCCCCTGCCATTAGTCGTACAGTTGCCTCATGCAGAAACATCTGATTAAAAAAAAACACACACACGCAGGAGGATTGTGAAGCACAATGACTCAACTATTAAACGCACAATAATTGTCTAATCTGATCGGTGGTTACGCTTGATACTTCATCCATCTCCCATCTCAGTAACATTTAGACTCGCTCCTCCCTGTCTGTAATCTCCTCCGTCCCCACAACGCTTCAAGATAAAGGGGATGGTGCAGCGGTAATGTCACTGGACTAGTAATCCAGAGGCTCAGGACACCACGGGGAGAGGGGTCACAGGGACAAATCACCACGGGGAGAGGGGTCACAGGGACAAATCACCACGGGGAGAGGGGTCACAGGGACAAATCACCACGGGGAGAGGGGTCACAGGGACAAATCACCACGGGGAGAGGGGTCACAGGGACAAATCACACCAGGGGAGAGGGGTCACAGGGACAAATCACCACGGGGAGAGGGGTCACAGGGACAAATCACCACGGGGAGAGGGGTCACAGGGACAAATCACCACGGGGAGAGGGGCCACAGGGACAAATCACCACGGGGAGAGGGGTCACAGGGACAAATCACACCAGGGGAGAGGGGTCACAGGGACAAATCACCACGGGGAGAGGGGTCACAGGGACAAATCACACCAGGGTAGCTGGCAATAGAAATCTGGAATTGGAAGCCAGTCTCAGTAATGGTGGCTATGAAATTATCATTGTTTGTTGTCCATCTGCTTCACTCATGTTCTTTAGGGAAGGGAAATCTGTTGTCCTTACCCGGTCTGGCCTACATGTGACTTCAGACCCACACAACAATGTGGTTGACACTTACCAATTAGGGATGGGCAATAAATGCCGGCCTTGCCAGCAACACCCGCATCCTATGAAATAAATTATAAAAAATTCTGCCATCCTCCAACAGCACAGTGGTTAGCACTGTTGCTTCACAGCTCCAGGGTCCCGGGTTAGATTCCCGGCTTGGGTCACTGTCTGTGCGGAGTCTGCACGTTCTCCCCGTGTCTGCGTGGGTTTCCTCCGGGTGCTCCGGTTTCCTCCCACAGTCCAAAGATGTGCAGGTTAGGTGGATTGGACAATCTGAATTCTCCCTCAGGCCCCGGAGTGTGGCGACTGGGGGTTTTTGCAGAGGAGAATTTTCCTTTCACAGGGTGCACGGGTACCGTCCTCAATCACTTGCTTTGTATCACCTTTGACCAAATAAATTTATCCCCAACCATCATCATGGACTCCACAACCAAGAGAAATAGCCTCTCCCTCCCAAATCCCTTCATAATTCTTTTTAAAAATTTGATCAAGGAGGTGAGACAGACAGGAAAGTGGCGATGAGGCCACAATCAAATCAGCCATGACCTTGTTGAATGGTGTGGCAGGTTCAAAGGGTCGAATGGCCGACTTCATCTCCCAATTGCTGTGGTTTAATATTTAAAAAAAAAAACAATTTTCAATTAAGGGGCAATTTAGCCACCTACACTACACATCTTTGGGTTGTGGGGGCGAAACCCACGCAAACACGGGGAGAATGTGCAAACTCCACACGGACAGTGACCCAGAGCCGGGATCGAACCTGGGACCTCAGCGCCGTGAGGCAGCAGTGCTAACCCACCGCATACGGTGCTTACCCTGTGGTTTAATATTTGATGTGAAACACAGACCTCCTGTTCCACACTAGAAAACCAAGTGGCAAACAACAGAATTGGAACAATTACTTACACCCTTTTATAAGGAATTATTTACCAGTTACACATTATAAGCATACACCTCCAACCCCAATTCCCACAGTTTTAGTCGTGCCCTTCCGTAGAAGCAAAAGTGACTCTCCAACAGTGACCCGGGGTCGAGATCGAATCTGGGTCCTCAGCGTTGTGGGGCAGCAGTGCTAATCACTACGTCACCGTGCCGCCTGCGGTTAGCATACAATTAACATCTCCGACAGTGCAGCATTCCTTCAGTACTGCACTGGAATATCAACCTGGATTGTGAGTTCAAATCTCTGGATACATTAGAGAACTATAAGTGTGGTTTAAAGGATAAAAATCTCCGACTGGAGTCAGACGCTGCCACTTTTGGACGTGACTATACTACTCAGTGATGATTTTGAGGCAGTGCGGTTGTTTTGTGGAGGGTTGTTCTGGTGCATAGATAGATGCTAAAGATTATGCAACACGACTTTTAAAAAAGCATACTGGGGTTGCTGGGATTCACCCTGTTGGAGCGACTGCTGCTTCTGGATGTGGAAGGGGAGGGAAGGATGTGGCTGGGGGAGCAGGGAGGCGAGCGGATGGTGAAGATCAAGGAGAAATGGGAAGCGGAGTTGGGAATGGAGATCAATTGGGAAGTATGGACTGAGGCACTGAGTAAGGTAAACGCGACCTCCTCTGGTGCAAGGATGAGCCTGATACAGTTTAAGGTGGAGCGAAAAATTGGGAAGATTCTGGGCGAGAGTGTTTGTGGTCTTAGCCAGGATAGTGAAGGAGGAGGTGAACCCAGACCCTTTGGTGGCGATATTTGGGGTTTCAGAGAAACCGGAGTTCATGGAGAGGGGGAAGGCCGATGTCGTGGCCTTCGCCTCTCTGATTGCACTGCGGAGAATTTTGCTGGAGTGGTGGTCGGCATCGCCACTGGGGGGTAGCAGCTTGGTTGGGTGACCTGTACGACTTCCTGCAATTAGGGAAGATAACGTATGAGTTAAGGGGCTCAGCAGGGGAGTTTGAGAAAAGGTGAGGGATGTTTGTGACCGTGTTTGAGGAGCTGTTCGTCGCAGGGAGGGGGCGAAAGAGGGGAAACATCTGTAGACTGTATTGGTGGGAAATATGTTTCCCGGGGTGTTTACTTGCTGTAACCTGCTTTGATACATGTTTGAAATAAATTTTTTTTTTTTTTTTTTTAAAGCGTACGACTTTTCTCTCCCGGCTGACATACCTCCTCAGTCTGTGCAACAGTTATCACATTTTCAATGCATCTGAAGTGCTTGGATGCACAGTGACGCAGGGGTTCCCAAACTGTGGTCACAACCGTCAGCAGGATGGCGGGCTCCAATGCAGTAATGGTGGTGGTGGAGACACGGCTGGGAATTGACAACTCTGGGATCAGCTCCGAGGCCCCTTTAAACGTGAGCAATTTCTTTGTTTTTGCCTGTGGCCGCAGCCTATATCAATGAGCTCTGAGGCCCAATCTCGGACGCCAACGGAGCTTACAAAACGGTTGGGTTTTTGGCGTCTGTGTCCCTGCTGCTTGAAGCCAAACCCCGCTCAACAAATCTCCTCCTGCTCCCTGCTCCCCCTTAATGTTAACTCTGGGGTGGCACCAAGTGTGAAAGATTAAAATGGACCCACAGCAGGGAAAGGTTTAAAGAGCACTGCAAGGAGTGCTTTAAAAACACACTATAGCTTGGAATAAACTGGCCATTAGTATAAAATACACTTGGGCCATTAAAATATTAGGGTCAGTGTGCCCATGATCTTCCATCTAAGGACACGTTACTTGGATGAATGCGCACCTAGGCTTGGTTTGCTGCTTACCTTACGATGTGCAGGTTTAAATGTCTGTCCAAGCTTTCGGAGACTGCTCAGGTCTCGCTGGAACCCTTTCAGTTCGAGGCTTGAAGCTTGGTAGGTCTCACCCACAGCCTGGCTGGAGTTTGCCTGCTTTTGCCACAAGGTTGTACGAATCGAAAGCAAAATGTCGCAGATTAACAGCTGTATGGCCTGCCGAGGAGAGAGAGAGAAACAGAATGTTATCCTCACACAGGGCAGAGGCGAGAGTCGGATTTCCCCCCGATGTGTTAAAGGGCTTGTCCCAACATTAGAAAAAAAATTGTCCCACCCACCAGGCTTCCAAAAATTGAGACAGGGCACAAAAATATATTTTACAACAGACGGGTGCATCGATATATTTACTGCTCAAAATAAATCCTATTTCCATTCGTGTTAAAGGGGGATTATAATGTGTTTATGTTCAAAGAACAAAGCAAACTACAGCACAGGAACAGGCCCTTCGGCCCTCCAAGCCTGTGCCGACCATGTTGCTCATCTAAACTAAAATCATTAACACTTCCTGGGTCCGTATCCCTCTATTCCCATCCTATTCATGTATTTGTCAAGATGCCCCTTAAATGTCACTATCGTCCCTGCTTCCACCACCTCCTCCGGCAGCGAGTTCCAGGCCCCACTACCCTCTGTGTAAAATACTTCCCTCGTACATCTCCTCTAAACCTTGCCCCTCGCACCTTAAACCTATGTCCCCTAGTAATTGACCCCTCTACCCTGGGGAAAAGCCTCTGACTATCCACTCTGCCTATGCCCCTCATAATTTTGTAGCCCTCTATCAGGTCGCTCCTCAACCTCCGTCGTTCCAGTGAGAACAAACCGAGTTTATTCAACCTCTCCTCATAGCTAATGCCCTCCATACCAGGCAACATCCTGGTAAATCTCTTCTGCACCCGCTCTAAAGCCTCCACATCCTTCTGGTACGTGGCATTTTATCAAATTTATTTGTTCCCTTTTTGTTTCACATAGTTTTGCATAAGTTTTTGGTTAGAAATTTGACTGATACTTTGATTCAACACTATACAAAAAGGATTCAGTTTTAAACCCATGCATTTCCCAAGACACTGCACAGCTAGTAAATTAATTTTCCAAGTGCGATTCCTGCTGTTTTGAGGGAAGTGGCAGACAATTTGCGCTTAAGAAAATACAACAGACAGCAATGACAGGAATTACCTCTAACTGTCTTGAATGCTACTCTGCATACACAATTTCATGTCCAATGTGGTTACTATCTCTCTAAGGGCAACACAGCAGAGTAAGGAGCACCTGGCTTGGGTGACCAATTGTGACTCAGTGGGAATCACCCCAGGGGGCAGAGCCCTCTTAGGCAAAGAGGCATTTTGGGAAGCCCAATTTCCCGTGAATAAATCCCTTTTATGTTCATCAATGGAGTCTCTGAAAGTGCATCATTACATCTTCCGCATGTCCCTTACTCTGCTGTGTTGCCCTTACGGTACGGGCACCTAGGGTGGGCGGGGGAAGCGCTCAGTTTCATAATTGCCCTTCTGGCAGTGCAGCACTCCTTCAGTCCTGCACTTGAGTACCAATGTAGATTCGTGTTCAAGCCTCTGGAGTGGGGCTTGAATACAGACACGAAACATTAACCCTGTTCCTCTTTCCACAGATGCCGGAGAGTATTTCCAGCATTTTCGGTTTGTATTTTTGGACACAACCACCTGTCTTCAAGGTGAGAACTGATCACGCTGACGTTGTCTTGCAAAGTTGCTGAATTCTTGATAGTAAAAATCAGCATCGATTCAAAAGGCTAAATTATACTGGACGTGCAACTGTGAACAATGGGGAGTGACGACATACTTTACAGAGAGCCTGCTTAACTGCTTAGATTGATGCAGTTAATGAGGAACCATCAATTTCAATAAGTTTCACTTCAGTTACAATTGGGAAGGTGAGTAATGCAGTTTTGGACCATTAAGGTTTAGTGCCACACGGTCAGCATACAAGTTATCATTCATGCAAGAATCAGGCACAAAAGCATTGTGTCTCCTGCCAACGTAAGATAGCCACCAATAGCCAACTGTGCACACACACTGGTCCATGTAGAAATAGACCACAATCTGTAAGGATAAACAATACCTCCACCATGATAGTCCTCAATACTAGGGCCCCACAAGGCTGCGTACTTAACCCCCTACAACACTCCCTATGTACACACGCGATTGTGTGGCAATGGCTCCAACTCCATCTACGAGTTTGCTGATGACCTGACCCTAGTGGGTTGGATCTCGAATAACGATGTGTCAGAGTACAGGAGGGAGATAGGGAGTGGAGTGGTGTAACAACAACAATCTCTCTCTCAACGCCAGCAAAACTAAGGAGCTGGTCACTGACTTCAGGAAGCGAAGTTTCGTACATGCCCCTGTCTGCATCAATGGTGCATCAATGGTGCCGAGGTGGAGATGATTAACAGCTTCAACTCCCTAGGTGTTCATAGAACATTACAGCACAGTACAAGCCCTTCGGCCCTCGATGTTGCTCCGACCTGTGAAACCAATCTAAAGCCCATCTACACCATTCCATTATTATCCATATGTTTATCCAATGACCATTTAAATGCCCTTAATGTTGGCGAATCCACTACTGTTGCAGGCAGGGCATTCCTCACCTTTACTACTCTCTGAGTAAAGAACCTACCTCTGACACCAACAATCTGTCCTGGTCCACCCATGTCAATGCTACTACCAAGAAAGCACAACTGCGCCTATACTTCCTCAGGAAATTCGACATGCCCACATTAACCCTTACCAACTTTTACAGATGCACCATAGAAAGCATCCTATCGGGCTGCATCACAGCCTGGTATGGCAACTGCTCGGCACAAGACCGTAAGGAACGAGAGAGTCATGAACACAGCCCAGTCCATCAGGCGAACCTACCTCCCATCCATTGATTCTATCTACACCTCCCGCTGCCTGGGGAAAGCAGGCAACATAATGAAAGACCGGAGTTATTCTCTCTTCCAACCCCTTCCATCGGGCAGGAGATACAAAAGTCTGAGAACATGCACCAACAGGTTCAAAATGAGCTCCTAAACGACCCTCTATTGGACTGAACTGATCTCTCCAGACATCTTCTCTACTGAGTATATAAGATAAGAACTAGGAGCAGGAGTCGGCCATCTGGCCCCTCGAGCCTGCTCCGCCATTCAATGAGATCATGGCTGATCTTTTGTGGACTCAGCTCCACTTTCCGGCCCGAACACCATAACCCTTAATCCCTTTATTCTTCAAAAAAAACTATCTATCTTTACCTTAAAAACATGTAATGAAGGAGCCTCAACTGCTTCACTGGGCAAGGAATTCCATAGATTCATAACCCTTTGGGTGAAGAAGTTCATCCTAAACTCAGTCCTAAATCTACTTCCCCTTATTTTGAGGCTATGCCCCCTAGTTCTGCTGTCACCCGCCAGTGGAAACAACCTGCCCGCATCTATCTTATCTATTCCCTTCCTAATTTTAAATGTTTCTACAAGATCCCCCCGCATCCTTCTAAATTCCAATGAGTACAGTCCCAGTCTACTCAACCTCTCCTCGTAATCCAACCCCTTCAGATCTGGGATTAATCTAGTGAATCTCCTCTGCACACCCTCCAGCGCCAGTCCATCCTTTCTCAGGTAAGGAGACCAAAACTGAACACAATACTCCAGGTGTGGCCTCACTAACACCTTATACAATTACAGCATAACCTCCCTAGTCTTAAATTCCATCCCTCTAGCAATGAAGGACAAAACTCCATTTGCCTTCTTAATCGCCTGTTGCACCTGTAAACCAACTTTTTGCGACTCATGCACTAGCACACCCAGGTCTCTCTGCACAACAGCATGTTTAATATTTTATCATTTAAATAATAATCCCCATTGCTGTTATTCCTACTAAAATGGATAACCTCACATTTGTCAACATCATACTCCATCTGCCAGACCCTAGCCCATTCACTTCTCTACTGTTGTAGCACTACACTACGTATGCTCACCGATGTCTGTATTTACATTTGTGTATTTATCGAATGTCCAATGTTTTTCATGTATGGAACGATCTGCCTGCACTGTACGCAGGACAATGCTTCTCGCTGTACCTCGGTACACGTGACAATAAATCTAAATCAAATCTGCTACGGATCATTTCTGTGGCCTGTAGGCTGGCTTTCTATCTTCCATAAATCTCAGCTCATCCAGAACTCAGCTGCATGTGTCGCCCCAGCTGTTAACCCCTCGTTCCATGTGTCGCCCCAGCTGTTAACTCCTCATTCCGTGTGTCGCCCGAGCTGTTAACCCTTTATTCCATGCTCTCTGACCTACTGATTAGGCTTCAAGTCCATCAGCACTGTATTTTAATCCACCAAAGCCTTGCCTCTCCCCATCGCTGTAACCTCCTCCAGCCCGACAATTCTGATCTCTTGTTTTGTTGGCCATGCTTTTGGCTAAGTGGACCCTAGGCTTTTGTCATCCCACAGCTAAACCTCTCCACCTCTCCCTCCTTTAGCGTGGCCAAGTCACCTACCCTGCACATCTTTGTGTTGTGGAGGTGAGACCTGTGCAGACAAGGGGGAGAATGTGCAAACGCCACATGGACAGAGACCCAGGGCCGGGATTGAACCAGGACCTGGGCGCTGTGTGACGTTGATAGAGCGGTTTTATGGCATCCCTTGTAAATTACTGTGCTGCCATTCCATGGCAGGAACAGACTTTTCAATGCAGAACCACTAAAAATTGCAACGCAGGTTAATGACGGCATTAGAAATAAACAAACCAGGGTTCACTTCAAGAGGGATGGAATCGGAAAACCGAGAAATTAAACCTGTACCGGACCTTGAAGCAGTTTGCACAGCTCTGGTTTCTGCGTCATAAAAAGGAGAGAGGCACTGCGAGAACCATAGAATCCCTACAATGCAGAATGAGGCCATTCGGCCCATCGAGTCTGCACCGGGCAGCACAATAGCACAAGTGGATAGCACTGTGGCTTCACAACGCCAGGGTCACATGTTCGATTCCCGGCTGGGTCTCTGTCGGTGCGGAGTCTACACGTTCTCCCAGTGTCTGCGTGGGTTTCCTCCGGGTGCTCCGGTTTCATCCCACAGGCCAAAGACGTGCGGGTTAGGTGGATTGGCCATGACCAAAAATGTTAGGAGGGTTTATTAGGTTACGGGGATAGGGTAGAAGTGAGGGCTTAGTGAGTCGGTGCAGACACCATGGGCCGAATGGCCTCCTTCTGCACTGTACGTTCTATGAAAGAGCACCCCACTTAGGCCCATTCCCCTCTGGCCTATCCCCGTAACCTCACCTATGCGGCACATCTTTGGAAACTAAGATGCAATTTGAGCGTGGCCAATCCACCGAACCTGCACATATTTGGACTGTGCAAAAATGATTTCCGAAGATGGCACACAAACAGACGACAATCTCAGGAGAAGCTGAAAAGACTGTGGCTCAGACCGGTCTGAGCCGATTATGAAGGTGCCCCATTCCCAAGTGTAGAGAAGGTATTTCCACTTGTGAAGGAGCCTAAAAATATTGGTCATAAATGTAGGATAGTCAATTATAAATCTAATATCAAAGTCAGGAGAAACCTCATCACTCAGAACATAATTAGACTATGAAAAGGGTGACTGAAGAAAATAGCATAGATGCACGAGGGAGAGAGGAATAGAATAACATGCAGATAGGATTGGCAGCACGGTGGTTGGCGTTGCTGCCTCACAGCGCCAGGACCCGGGTTCAATTAGGGCCTCGAGTGACTGTCTGTGGGGAGTCTGCACGTTCTCCCCGTGTCTGCGTGGGTTTCCTCCGGATGCTCCGGTTTCCTCACACAGTACAAAGGTGTGCAGGTTAGGCGGATTGGCCCCTTGGTGTCCAAAAGGTTAGTTGTGGGTTACGGGGATAGGGTGGAGGCGTGGGCTTAAGCCGAGTGCTCTTTCAGAGGGACGGTACAGACTCGATGGGCTGAATGGCCTCCTTCTGCACTGTCGGGAAACTATGGTTCTATAATGTAAACACGGGCAGTTTGGCTAAATGGTTCTGTGCTGTAGTCTCAATATAATTTTCACAAACATGTTAGGGGTGTGGAGCTTGTCGAGAAATGCCCAGAAGCGCTGGGCTAAAAACCATGCATTTTGGGCCTTTTGTTGAAGGGACACCCCCGGCTACAAGTGGAAGACCTCAACGACTGTAAAACATGTTCACGTCTCGATGCGCAGGGTACACCTTTGCATTGCACTGCAGACACATTGCACAACATCGCTGGCACATGCAATGCAACTACAATGCACCACAGAGGCCACCATCTTTCGCCTTTCTGAAAGCCTCGAGCACGCTTCGTTCCCCCCCCCACCGACCTCCCAAACCTGCTGCTCCACAGCACACAAACCACCTCCCGAGCAAGGCTGGCCCGTACCTTATGCAGGTTGGTGTCCTGGTGCGGGCTGGAAACAGTCACGGTGTTCCACAGATGTCTACTGGCCCTTTCACAGTGCAGAAACGTTGCCTGATGAGCTTCCCGTTTCCCCAGCAGGCTGGCTTGCATGGCCTTGTAAAGGTGAAGAATTGCCTTTGGCAGCGGGCTTCTGGAAAGAGAGTTGTCGGGCGCACAATGAGGACGCGAGTTAGCTGACCGTGCACCCACCTTAAACAATTGCACAACTTTCGAGAGCGTTGGACCAGCTGGGATTTTAATGGATCTGAAGCAACGGGTACAAAGTGACACAGTCACGAACTAAAGTTCCCCATGGGTTTGACATGCTGGTTTCCTTCTCTGCCAAAATTCCAATGCTTTTGTCTTCAGAGCTATCGTTTTTAAAAAAAATTTAGAGTACCCCATTATTTCCCCCCCACCCCCCCAATTAAGGGGCAATTTAGCATGGCTAATCCACCTACCCTGCACATCTTTGGGTTGTGGGGGCGAAACCCACGCAAACACGGGGAGAATGTGCAAACTCCACACGGACAGTGACCTGGGACCGGGATCGAACCCAATCCTCGGCACCGTGAGGGAGCAGTGCTAACCACTGCGCCACCTTGACAACCCCCCCCCCCACCCCTTCAAGAACTGGCATTCAGGAAACAGATCATCCCTCGTCTGGCACGGGCAAGCTTGCAGCGCCAACATGCCCACCCATCTCCACAAACCTCTTAAACTGAGATTTACTTTAGATTTCTGGGCAGCGTTATAATAACAAAGGGTATAAAATGATGCCCTGATACCGTGCCTTAAAAGGGTTACATTATGCGCACAGGTTGCATAGGCTAGGCTTTTTATTCCCTTGAGAATTGAAAATTAAGGGGTAATCCAATCGGGTGTTGCAGATAACGAAATGAGTTGATAGGGATGACAGAAACTATTTCCTCTGGTGGCAGAGTCCCGAATAAGGGGCAAATCTTTAAAAATTAGAACTCGGCCTTCCGGAGGTGGTGTCAGTGGGCAATTCTTCACACAATGTGGTGGAAATCTAGAACTGCTCCCCCTCCCAGCCATCTGTTGGGGCTGGGAGCTAATTGGGAATTTTAAAACCGATATTGAGATATTTTTATTAGGCAAGGGCATTAATAGTTCTGGGCGGCACGGTGGTCAGCGCTGTTGCCTCACAGCTCCAGGGACTCGGGTTCAATTCCGGCCTCGGGTGACTGTGTGGAGTCTGCACGTTCTCCCCGTGTCTGCGTGGGTTTCCTCCGGGTGCTCCGGTTTCCTCCCACAGTCCAAAGATGTGCAGGTTAGGTGGATTGGCCATGATAAATTGCACATTAGTTTCAAATGTTTAAGCGGGGTTACGGGCATGGGAGTGGGAATGGATAGGATGCTCTTTTAGAGGGTCGGTGCAGGCCTGATGGGCTGAATGGCCTCCTTCAGCACTGTGAAAACCAAAGAGGGGCAATTGGTGTTCCGATTCAAATCAGCCTTCAGCTAAGTGAATGGTGGAACAGTCTTGCAAGGGCTGAATGGCCTCTTCCGTTCCCATGTTTAAGAAACTGGCAAAGGGTCTTGCTTTGAAGTGAAACATACTGATAGAATCACAGAATTTATAGTGCAGTGGGAGGCCATTCGGCCCATTGCGTTTGCACCAGCCCTTGGAAGGAGCACCCTACCCAAACCCACGCCGCCACCATATCCCCGTAACCCCACCTAAGCTTTCGGACACTATGGGGCAAATCAGTAGAGCGAAACTCTACAGCTGGAACAGAATTATTTCAGGTCTCCAAAACAGTTCACCGCTGCCTTAAAGCATCGTCATTCAGCCGGACGTGATTCGTGAAGACAGGAAGCAGCAACTTACTCAGACATCTGCAAGGACTTGGGGATTCGTTCCACCTTAGTAGACAATCCTTTAGCCTTCGAATCGTCACCCTGAAGCCAGTACACAGCAAAGGTAACAACCGATGTCCACCACTTACTGACAGGATCCGGACCTGACAATGTGACAGGGGAACAATTTACTGACACAAGCAAATACTTTATTCCAATTATCATAAACTGTTCGTATAAATAGAAAATATAGACATAGACATAGAACAGTACAGCACAGAACAGGCCCTTCGGCCCTCGATGTTGTGCCGAGCAATGATCACCCTACTCAAACCCACGTATCCACCCTATACCTGTAACCCAACAACCCCCCCCTTAACCTTACTTTTTAGGACACTACGGGCAATTTAGCATGGCCAATCCACCTGTTTTAGACTTTCATGCAAAGCATTCTTTCTCTCATGAGAGGTTGAAGAACATCTGCTAAATAGTTCAAGTGGCTCTGACCAGTGGTTGCAGACTTGGATCTTACTTCAGGAATTCTTTGAACATGTGGATGGGAGGGGGGGCGGATGAATGGAAATGGAAATGAACTGCTGCTGGAATGTAACTGCTTTGGGACTGGATGCTCCGATTTTCAGGCTATGTGCGGAGGAAGTGCCTAGTTCTACGCTGAGAAAGATTGGCGAGGCCCCAGCACCGATCCTCCGGCCGGAACGGGGCCTAGCAGCCGTGTCGCGTAAATCACACGGCCGTCACAATACAAACGGGTGGAGAATTGCCGGGTCCGTGGCCGGGCATGATGACAACCTGCAGCTGCTGCGCCGTACAATATGGCGCTGGTCGCACACGGAACCAACCTGCTAGATGGTGCCCCACTGGACACCCCCGGACCACCCCAAACTAATCCCCCCCAGCTCTCGCTGAAGCCCACCCCCCCCCCCCGCCACAACAGTTTCCCCCAGCTCTCGCCGAGACTCCGCCAGCCAGCCGACAGCCGCCCCCCCCCGGAAACAGAACTGCGCCATCGGGAACTCGGCCTATCGGGGCGGAGCATCGGGGGAGGGCCTTCTGGGGGAGGGCCTTCTAGGGGAGGGCCTTTGGGGGAGGGCCTTCGGGGGAGGGCCTTCGGGGGAGGGCCTTCGGGGGTGGGCCTTCGGGGGTGGGCCTTCTGGGGGAGGGCCTTCGGGGGAGGGCCTTCGGGGGTGGGCCTTCGGGGGAGGGCCTTCGGGGGAGGGCCTTCGGGGGAGGGCCTTCTGGGGGAGGGCCTTGGGGGAGGGCCTTCGGGGGAGGGCCTTCGGGGGAGGGCCTTCGGGGGAGGGCCTTCGGGGGAGGGCCTTCGAGGGAGGGCCTTCGGGGGAGGGCCTTCGGGGGAGGGCCTTCGGGGGAGGGCCTTCTGGGGAGGGCCTTCTGGGGAGGGCCTTCTGGGGAGGGCCTTCTGGGGAGGGCCTTCTGGGGAGGGCCTTCTGGGGAGGGCCTTCTGTGGTGGGCCTTCTGTGGTGGGCCTTCGGGGGTGGGCCTTCGGGGGTGGGCCTTCGGGGGTGGGCCTTCGGGGGTGGGCCTTCGGGGGAGGGCCTTCGGGGGAGGGCCTTCGGGGGAGGGCCTTCGGGGGAGGGCCTTCGGGGGAGGGCCTTCGGGGGAGGGCCTTCTGGTGACATCATGAGGCTGTCCCAACGGCGTACTTCCCGATGCCGCGTTTTGGAGGTGGCGGCACCGATTTGGCCATAAAAACAGATTCAAGCGGGGAAGCCCGGCCAAGGTATTAGTTCTTGAGAATTGCACACAGTGCGTGGAGAGAGTGAACTTGACAGCTACAAACATCAGTCATCTCTGATCATTCAAAATTACTGGGACCAAGATATTTCAATCATTCGCAGGCTATATTCTCACCCGTGGCTGTTCTCAGACAGGTATCAGTGGCAAATGCCTGCGGCAAACCCCTGGCTGTGTCCACGCAGGCGTTAAGTAACTGCAGGTACTCAAAGGCATTAGAGAACTCCCTGCAAGAGATGGCACACTTGGTTAATATTAATAATCTTTCGTTCAGGTTTTTAAACAAAACGTTTATCCAACAACAGCTTACAGACAAACAGCAACAAATGCAGCAAACACGTCCGGATCAAGCAGCATCGTTTCAGGGGTGCAGGCTTTTCCCAGAGGAACACAAGATTACAGCAGCAAGAGTAGACCATTCGGCCCATTGAATGCTGTGCCATTCAATATGATCACGGCCAGTTTGAGGCTTCAATTCCACTTTCCTGCCGGCTCTCTGTATTCCTCAATTCCCAGAAACATTACACATCTGTTATCCCAGACTATTTCAAATACAGCCACTAACGGAGCGCCCACAATTCTCTGGAATGGAGATTTCCAGAGAATCTCAACCCCCTTGAGTGAAGATATTTCGCCTCATCTCAGTCCTAAATGATCGATACCCTATTCTGAGACTCGGCTTCCCAGTGTTTTGGATTCCCCGACCAGCGAAAATAATTTCTCAGCGTCCACGATAGAATCCCTATCGAGCTCCTTCAGGGCACTGATGCTTCAATGAGATTGCCACTCGTTCTTTTAAACTCCAGAGAATATAGACCCAAGTCACTTAGCTTCTCACCATAGGACACCCCTTCTCACCCTGGGGCGGCACGGTGGCACAGTGGTTAGCACTGCTGCCTCACGGCGCCGAGGACCCGGCCCTGGGTCACTGTCCGTGTGCAGCTTGCACTTTCTCCCTGCCTCTGCGTGGGTTCATCCCCCACAACCCAAAGATGTGGAGGGTAGGCAAATTGCCCCTTCAATTTAAAAAAACCCCCTCTCATCCTGGGGAACAATCAACTGAACCTTTGCTGCAACGTCTCCAATGTAAGTAAAGCCTTCCTTATATATGGAGACTAAAACTGCACACAGTATTCCAGGTGTTATCTCAGGAAAGCCCTGTACAATTATGGTAAGATTTCCTTATTCCAGTAATCCAATCCCCTTTGCAATAAAGGCCAACAAACCATTTGCCTTCTTAATTGCTGCATTTACAGGTGAACTATCAGAGCTCCCTTTACAAGCACACCTAGGTCTCTCTGGACACCAACATTTACAAACTTCACGCCTTTTAAAAATAATCTTCTTGTCGTATTTTTTTACGATTAATAGAACATTACAGCGCAGTACAGGCCCTTCGGCCCTCGATGTTGCGCTGACCTGTGAAACCAATCTAACGCCCAGCTACACTATTCCATTATTATCCATGTTTATCCAAAGACCATTTAAATGCCCTTAGTGTTGGCGAGTCCACTACTGTTGCAGGCAGGGCATTCCACCCCCTTACTACTCTCTGAGTAAAGAACCTACCTCTGACATCTGTCCTATATCTATCTCCCCTCAATTTAAAGCGATGTCCCCTCGTGCTAGCCATCGCCATCTGAGGAAAAAGGCTCTCACTGTCCACCCTATCTAGTCCTCTGATCATCTTGTATGCCTCAATTAAGTCACCTCTTAACCGTCTTCTCTCTAACGAAAACAGCCTCAAGTCCCTCAGCCTTTCCTCATAAGATCTTCCCTCCATACCAGGCAACATCCAGTTAAAGTGAAAGAAACGCATACTTCCCCACATTATACTGTACTCAGTTTGTGCCAACTTAGCGTAGAAACCCAAAACTAAAAGTTCACATCAGGTCTAAATAGTGAATCCATACTTCAGCCATTATTATTACTATTATTATTATTATTATTTAAGAATGCTTTCAAAATAAAAGCAGGTCTGACTTTCAAGTATTTTACTTAGAAGTCAAAAAAGGCAGGCCATCTCTATAAACATTATAGTACAGTGCAGAAGGAGGCCATTCAGCCCATCGAGTCTGCACCGACCCACTTAAGCCCTCACTTCCACCCTATCCCCGTAACCCAATAACCCCTCCTAACCTTTTTGGTCACTAAGGGCAATTTATCACGGCCAATCCACCTAACCTGCACTTCTTTGGACTGTGGGAGGAAACCGGAGCACCCGGAGGAAACCCACGCAGACACGGAGAGAACGTGCAGACTCCGCACAGTGACCCAGCGGGGAATGGAACCTGGGACCCTGGAGCTGTGAAGCCACAGTGCTATCCATTGTGCTACTGTGCTGCCCTGTTTGTGAGACATCCCTTGGCTACCTGGACCCTGTTACAAAGCGCTTCTCCCTCCAGGAACACAACAGGTTTGAAGGGATTAGGGAACTGTCCGCCAAGCCAATCACCACAAAGAAAGTACCAAAAATGCATTGCTAAACTCATCGATACACGGAACTCACAATCACCAACCTCTTTGAACCTCACCCCACCCCAAACATGCACATCAAGACATAGGAGTCATTGCGTTTTACAGCACGGAAAGAGTCCCTTCGGCCCATTGTTTCCACGACAGCCTTCAAGCACCTATCTACTCTAATCCCATTTTCCATCGCTTGGCCTATAGCCTTGTGTCCTGTGGTGTTTCAAATGCTCATCTAAATGTTTCTTAAACGTTGTGAGGGTTCCCACCTCTCCCACCCTTTCAGGCAGCGAGTTCCAGATTCCCACCATCCTCTGGGTGGAAAAGCTTTTCCTCAAATCCCCTCTAAATCTCCTGCCCCTTACCGTAAAACTATGCTCCCTGGTTAATGACCCCTCTGCTAAGGGGAAAGGTTTATTTCCATCTATATCCCACACAACTTTGTACATCTCGATGAGGTCCCCACTCTGCCCGAAGGAAGACAACCCCAGTCTACCCAGCCTCTCTTCATAGCTGAAACACTCCAGTCCTGCGACACCCCGGTGAATCGTCTCTGTGCCTTTTCCAATGCAATGACAGCACGGTGAACATACCCAGATTCCTCGGTCTCTGGCTTTAGCAGCGAGTATACAGCTCTTTCAAGCAGGTTTTCACAAAATGCCTGGTTCACCTGTGTTACTGGATCGACTGCAAGATAAAAAGTAATAGCATATCACAGGAAGCCATTTCCAGTTGAAAATATACGGGATGGGACTCTTACGGCTGATACAGGTTTTAGGAGAGAGGGTGGTGTTGTAGTAATGTCATCAGACTAGTAATCCAGACGCCCAGGTTAATGCCCCAAAGGACATGGGTTCAAATCGCACTACCGCAGTTGGTGGAATTTAAATTCAATTAACTTAACCTGGAATTGAGGCTAATTTTGCTAACGGTGACCATGAAACTAGGCCGCTCTGCCCCTCGAACCTGTTCCACCGTTTATCGAGACTATGGGTGATCTTCCACCGTGGTGCCATCTTCCCTCGCTTCCCCCTGTATCCCTGAACGTCATTGCTCGCTAGAAATCTATTGAATTCGGCTTTGAAGGACCTTCCGGTGGCGGGCATGCGCGGGTAGTTTGCGTTTTCGGCAGCTCCCGCAGCTAACGGACTAACGGGCCCTTTCAAGGAGCTTTGACGGCCCCTCTTTGACGCAAACCAGCGGGCAAACGGCGCTAGAAGGCTCCCCACAGCAGTTTATGTAGGGGACTAGGAGCAGGACGACCAGCGAGAAGCGGCAGGAACGGGCGAGGGATCAGAAAATGGCAGCCGGCTTACATCAGGCAGCTTGGGCCCTGTGGTCGCGGGAACAGTAGGAGTTTCTCAGAAGCTGCTTTGCTGACCTGAAAACGGAGACGCTGGCCCCAATGAAGGCCTCTATGGAGAAAATGGTTGAGACCCAGAAAATGCAGGAGAAGGCGATCGAGAAAAAGGTCCTGGGTAACAAAGACGAGATACTGGGCCGGGCCGTCAGGGTGGAGGTGCACAACACCCTGTAAGAGGTGGCAGGAGAGGCTGGAAGACCATGAAAACAGGTCCAGGAGGCGGAACCTGTGCATTCTGGGCCTACCTGAGGGTGCGGAGGGGTCGGACGCGAGTGCATTTGTGACCACGTTATTGGGGTCCTTGATGGGGCCAGAAGCATTCCCTCGGCCTCTGGAACTGGGGATGGGGCGCACAGAGTCCTGGCAAGGAAGCCCAAAAAGAACGAACCGCCGAGGGCCCACGGTGATACGGTTCCACCGCTTCTCAGATAAGGAACGCGTCCTGCGATGGGCTAAAAAGGAGCGGAGCAGCAGGTAGGAGAACTGCGTAATCCGCATTTACCTGGGAGCAGAACTGGCCAAGAGGCACGCTGGATTCAACCGGGCTAAGGCGGCCCTCCACAGCGAAGGGACGAAGTTCGGGCTGCTGCATCCGGCGAGGCTGTGGGTCACGTATCCAGATCGTCACCGTTACTTTGATACACCGGATGAGGCGTGGAATTTCATCAAGCAAGAAAAGTTAAACTCGAACTAAAGGACAATGGCACTGGGACGTTGCTCTGGTGGGGATGGTAATTGCCGAGTAGCCGGAGGCAGCGACATTATGTTGTTTCCTTTTATTTTTGTTTGTTGCCTGTTTCTTCGGCCACGTTTTCGGCTTTGGTAGAACTCGGCCGCAGTGGGATGCCCCTACACGTGGGGCTGCTCGCCTGGCAGCTGGGGCCGTGTCTTGGATGGGGCCGGGTTTTCGCCCAGGGTTTGCTGTTTGTTTAGCTGGGGGTAGGGGGCGTAAAACGTTCTTGGGGG
The DNA here is from genome assembly GCF_902713615.1 of Scyliorhinus canicula. Classification (NCBI taxonomy): domain Eukaryota; kingdom Metazoa; phylum Chordata; class Chondrichthyes; order Carcharhiniformes; family Scyliorhinidae; genus Scyliorhinus; species Scyliorhinus canicula. Next base: position 25,450,800 of record NC_052168.1, on the reverse strand, counting down.
CCGTTGAAGCAGGTAAGTTGGGCTTTCCATTGGGGGGGGTGGGGGGGGCAAAATGAGGCACCTGAGTAATCGGAGAAAGAGGCGGGAGCGGTTGGGGTCAGCTGACTCACGGAAGCGTAATGGGGGGAGAGCCAGTGTCAAGCGGGCGCTTGACTTGCGGGTTTGGGGGTCACAGGGTTGCTGGGGGGGGGGGGGGGGGGGGGATGGGATGCTGCCTGGCTGACAGAAAAGGTGCCAAGTTGGGGGAACAGAGGGAGAGTCGGGGGTGTCAGCCCCCCATCCAGGCTGATCATGTGGAATATGCAGGGCCTGAATGGGCCGGTCAAGAGATCTCGTGTGTTTTCGCACTTAAAGGGGCTAAAGGCAGACGTAGCCATGCTACAGGAGCGGCACCTAAAACCTGCGGACTGGATTCAAAGACCAGAAGAGTAGCAATCCTGGTCAGCAAATGGGTGGCTTTTGAGGCACGGAATATTGTAGCTGACAAGGTGGGGGTGGGGGGGCAGATCCATAACGGTCAGTGGGAAACTGCAGGGGGCCCGGGTGGTGTTTTGAACGTTTCTGCCCCGAACTGGGATGACGTGGAATTTATGAGACGAATGCTGGGTAAAATTCCAGACTTAGACTCACATAATCTGATTATGTGGGGTGACTTCAACACAGTTATAGACCCTGTATTGGACAGGTGGGGGGCGTAGACCCGTGGAGATTTGCCCGACTGAGGGCGAAGGAGTTCTCTTTCTTTTCCCATGTCCACAAAGTCTACTCCCACATAGATTTGTTTGTGATGAGCAGGGCGTTGATCCCTAGGGTGGAGGGGACAGAATACTCGGCCATCGCAGTCTCCGATCATGCTCCATACTGGGTGGATTTGCGTCTTTTTTGGGGGGGGGGGGGAATAGAGAGAAAGAGAGAGAGAGAGAGAGAGAGAGAGAGAGAGAGAGAGAGAGGTCAGCCCCCACTATGGTGGCTCGATGTGGGGTTGCTAGCAGACGACGAGGTTTGTGGGCGGATAAGGAGGAACATCAAGAATTACCTGGAAGCTAACGATACAGGGGAGGTAACGGCATCCAGGGTGTGGGAGGCCCTGAAGGCAGTTATCAGAGGCGAGTTGATCTCTATCAGGTCCCATAGAGAAAAGAAAGAAAGAGCGGAGGGAGAAAGGTTAGTCGGGGAGATACTCAGAGTAGACAGGAGCTACGCGGAGACCCCCCCCCCCCCCCCCCCCCCCCGAGACGGGGCTGCTGAAAGAGCGCCGGAGGCTGCAGGCGGAATTCGACCTGCTGACCACTGGGAAGGCGGCAGCACAGCTAAGGAAGGTCAAAAGGGGCTGTCTATGAATGCGGGGAGAAAGCGAGTAGAATGCTGGCGCACCAACTTCGCAAGAGGGAGGCGGCCAGGGAAATTGGGGAAGTAGGGGATAAGGAGGGCAACACGGTCATAGACCCAGAGGGGGTGAACAATTTCTTTAGGGCGTTTTACGGTAAATGTGGAGGGACTGGGGGCCCCCGATAGAGCTTGAAGAGATGGTAAAGAGTTTAGGGGGCATGCAGTCGGGCAAAGCCCCGGGGGCCGGACAGCTACCCTGTAGAATTCGGCTTTGAACATACCAACTGTGGTAAATTGTCAACTGTCTGGTGCGCTAACTTGCTTTGGAGAAGGAAACTTTGGAGAAAGTACCTGGGTCTGGCACCAGACACCAGACCAGGATGACTAAACTTCCCTTACTGTACGGGATCATTCCGTCTTGGAATCCACTGTCCCGGGCACTGCTTATCCCTGGAACTCCACGTCAGTATCTGCTTTCCTTTCCGCTGTAACAGCTCTTGCAACATCCACCCCGCCCCACCCCCTTACCGGCGTGGATTCCCATGGCAGGCTATCCCTTAATGTTCTCTCTCAGAGTCGGTCACCGTGCTCCAGACTCACAGCGATGTGGTTGACTCTTAACTACCCTTTGAAATGGCCGAGCAAGCTACTCATTCAAGGGTAATTAGGGCAGGACAACCAACGTTGACCCAGACATCTGGCATGGCTGTTTGTGCCGCCCACCTACCCATCCTCCTGACGGGCATGAGAATTCTGACAGCCATTTCCTTCCTTCTACACATCTAGTACCTTTAAACTAAGCACGGCTTCACATAGTTGCCACGGCCTGAACCGGGGTGCTGTTTTAGCTCAGTTGGCTGGACAGCTGGGTCGTGACGCGGGGGCGAGTCCTACAGGCTGAGGTTATCCATGAGCCTTCTCAACCATCGCCTGAGGTGTGGTGACCCTCAGGTTAAATCACCGCCAGTCAGCTCTCCCCCTTCAAAGGGGAAAGTAGCCTACGCTCATCTGGGACTGTGGCGACTTTACCTTTACTTACACCTCCTGATTTATTTTGTTTTTTTCCCCCTTAAATCTCAAAAAAACAAATCTCCTGCCTGGACTACGGGCTTTGGCCTGTCATCTCAGCTGAATAACGGTGAGCCGTTCCAAACATCCGCGGACTGCTTCTTTAGTTCTTTAGTTTTACTGAGAGGTAGACAGTTTGCCGAGGGCTGGCAGTGGAGTGGGATCCTGCTCGTCATCCCCTTACCTGGACTCCTGAGGGAGCTGAAGAAACTTTCTCTTGGAGCAGGTTTAAGAGACCAATCACATTCCACAAAGAACTGGTATCCCAGGGGATGGAAAAGCCAGTGCTTGGTGCCTGGCTCTGAGCCACCGGGGGACTGGCAAAGCCGCTGAGCCCGACGTAGGAAATAGCGCTGGAAGTGGGGAGAAAATAAACAGGTTACAATCTGAGGAACAACGTCTGGTGAAATAATGTTCTGTTTAGCCCCAGTTTTAAAAAAAAACAATTAACCAAATATCTCAGGTTGCAAAATGTTGGACTTTGCCGAAGTACTTACAGAGTTGGTAAAGGGATAATTACACGATTCTCCTTTGTTGGCAGTCCCATCAGCAATGGGTGCGAGTCGGAAATCAGGGGTGGGATTCTCCAATTCCAGACGCCGATTTCGTATTCGCCGATCGGGCGCAGAGTCCCTTTTGACGCCGAAATCGGGGCGGCGCCTGTTTGACGCAGGTTTTATATGCTCCGCCCTCTCCCAAATGGCATCATCGCGTCGCATGCCGTTGGGACGGTCTTAGCCCCGTCCCTGAAGGCCCTCCCACGGTGGGCCGAGTTCCTGACCGTGCGGGAGACATGTGATCTCAGAGGTGGGGAACGCGGCGTGGCGGCTGCTGACTGTGCCCAGCGCCGTCACAGTCGGGCAGGAGCTGTGCTGCTCGGGGGGGTGGGGGGGGGGCCTGGAAGGTCGGTCCGCGCGGCCAGCGGCATGTTTTATGGCGCGGCCGCTGCAAGTCGTCACCGGTGCATTCGCGGACGGGAACCTGCCCATTCTCCGGCCGTTTATATCGTGGGAGATGGGTGTTTTACGCGCCGCGGTTGCTAGCCCCTCACTGGTTGCAGGATTGATGAGGGGGTGCCGCCGATTTTTTTGTTTTTGAAGTAAAAGCCACAGATCCTCCACTTAGTCTCAGAAACAGAGTCCAGGGCTTTAGCGTTACCGCCATTAACTTTGTCATTCCAGGTTCCGCACAGGCAGTGGAGCCTGCAGTTTACCTCTCACCAGTCAACCTCGGCAGCCCCTACATGTTATTGGAAAAGATTGGGGGGGGGGGGGGAGTTCTCCGGTCCACCAGCCGCGTTTTTCCGGCCCGGCATGCCCTTGCTGGCAGCAGGTTCCTCCGTTCCCACAGCCAGCCAAAGGGGTTTCCCATTGGGGCCTCCCCCCACACCGTCGGTGTGGGTGGGCTGCCGGTTTACTGGAGGATCTCGCCGACGGAGATTGCCGCTTTTGGAGTGAGTTACTGTTACACACGGGTGCCAGTGTCCACCCAATGCAGCTCAGCCCAAGTCACATTAAAAAGCAGCTGAATGTACGAGACATGTGAAGGTCAAGGACCCCGACGACAGGGTAACCAACTCTGTGGGGGCCTATGTGACACTTTGCCATGGGGGCACTGTAGACAGAAGTTGGCGGGGGAGGGGGGGGACACGACGACGACGAGCTCTCTCGCGGTTCCAAGACAGCCTCTTTCCCCCTCGCTGCCCCGGATCGAGGGTGAGGCTGCTGCTGTGGGGCCCCATAACGCTGACATCTGCTGGATGTCAAGCCCCCAAGTAAAACCCACTCACCTAGCCGAGGCTGAGCAACTCTAAGAGGAGAGTGCCAGTCAGTCATACCTCTGCTCTTTCGTGGCTGTACGGGCTCCCCTTTGCACAAGTGGAGGAGCGAGGTGCCCAGGAAGGGGGACACACTGCCCAAGTACAAACCCACACTGCCTGCGCAGAGACACAAAGGATTCAGACACAAGACAAATCCGGGACAAATGGTGTCCCAGGAAGCTCAGACCTGCACTGTGGGACCGATACAGGTATTATGTAATGAGATGGGGCTAATTAATATTTTAAATCTTATTTTAAAAGAACCTTTTGGGATGCATGATCATATAACAGCATTTTACATTCTGTTTGAAAGTGAGGTAGTTCAATCAGAAGCCAAGGTGTTATAAATTTGGACAAAGCAGATTATCCGCGCATTATGCATCAATGATTGGGTTGTGGGGACCAAATGTAAGTTTGCAGGCGACACAAAGCTCGGTGGGAATGTGTGTTGTGTGGAAGACACAAAAGTGGCTTCAAGGGGATTGGGGACAGACTCAGTGAGTGGGAAAGAACACGGCAGATGGAATACAATGTGGAAAAATGTCAGGTGATCCACTTTGGTAGAAGGAACAGACGCAGAGTGTTTCTCAAATGGGAAGAGATTAGAAAGTGCAGATGTACATAGGGACCTGGCTGTGCTCATCAATCAGTCACTGAAAGTTAACACACAGGTTCAGCAAGCAATTAGGTCGGTTAATGGTGTGTTGGCCTTTATTGGAAGCGGATTTGAGTACAGGAGTAGTGGGGTCTTAGTTTGAACTAAATAGAACCTTGGCTGGACTACACCTGGAGTACTGTCTGCAGTTTTGGTCCCGTTCCCTGAGGAAGGATATTATTCCCACAGAGGGAATGCAACGAAGCTTGACCAGTCTTGCTCCGAGGATGGTGGGGCCATCCTTTGGAGAGTGGGGAAACTGGACCTGTAACCTCTAGCGAATGATGCAAGCCCATTGAAACCTACAAAATACTTAAAGGAATAGACAGAGTGGATTGCTGGTAAGATGCTTCCCCTGGTTGAGGAGTCTAGAACCACTTAGGACCGAGATGAGGAGAAATGTTTGTACTCAGGAGGTTGTGAACTGTTGAAATTCTCTATCCTGGAGGGCTGTGCAAGCTCAGGGATCCAGTATGTTTAAAGTATAGATTGATAGATTACTTTTTTTTTTAAATTTAGAGTATCATAGAACATAGAACATAGAACAGTACAGCACAGAACAGGCCCTTCGGCTCTCGATGTTGTGCCGAGCAATGATCACCCCACTCAAACCCACGTATCCACCCTATACCCGTAACCCAACAATCCCCCCTTAACCTTACTTTTTAGGACACTACGGGCAATTTAGCATGGACAATCCACCTAACCCGCACATCTTTGGACTGTGGGAGGAAACCGGAGCACCCGGAGGAAACCCACGCACACACGGGGAGGACGTGCAGACTCCACACAGACAGTGACCCAGCCGGGAATCGAACCTGGGACCCTGGAGCTGTGAAGCATTTATGCTAACCACCATGCTACCGTGCTGCCCTTAATCCAATTCTTTTTTTCTAATTAAGGGGCAATTTAGCGTGGCCAATTCCATCTACCCTGCACATCTTTTGAGCCCGGCAATGAATATGCAACTTTTTGGTTTAGTACCAACACCACAAGGTGCATGAGCCACCATAAGAGAGGTGATGTCTTATGGTCGCACAGAATAAGGTTCAGCTTCTGGTTGGTCTATAATTACCTAACCGTACATCTCAGGATACATTTTATACAATAAGACAATCTTGAAAAGGCAACTAAAACGTTGCTGGACCACTGTACCCAGGCGCCAATTAATCATTACGGCCCGGAAGGCCGTTCGGCCCATCGACGGCCTGAAACGAAAGATTCGAACCGTGTGAACAGTGCTAGATACTGATAAATATTTACATCTAATGGCCAACCTGCGATAATGACCCGAGTTATTACTCACTGCTAAGAAGGCCAGTCTGCCACCAAAGTTGGTTTTAAGGCAGATAGCAGCTGTAACATAGATTTCTGCCATGAGGCTTTGGGGTATTTTGTCCTCAGCACATTCCGCCAGGTTAACTGCAGACAAAGCCAGGTTTACGGCACGCACCGGACTCTGCACCAGTTTATCTACATTAAAAGGGAGAAAAGAGACATCAGTTACATCCACTTCACGACGTATGCTTAGGGCTTTTGTCAAGGGAAAAACAACTTCATCTGCAAATGTATTAAGCAATCTGGTGACCTCCAGGCAAAAGAACAAACATATTGGGCCGGATTTTCATGGCATGGGAATGTCTGTGATGCCATTTAAAAATGATGGGGTTTGGGGGGGTTAGGGTTTTTACAGCAATGGGAAGAGGCCCTTCAGCTCACTGTGTCTACACCAGACATCAAGCACCTATTCACTCTAATCCCATTCTGGATTCCAGGATTCATGCTCTCATTCCCGGAACCCCCAATTTTCCCGGGTGTGGGATAAGAGTGTGGGTAGGGAGACCACAACCTGCACTCTTGACCTGGCCAGCTCCATTTGCAAGAGAACCCCCACACCCCACCATGTACGTGAAGGGTCGTAGATCATAGAATTACAGTACAGAAGGAGGCCATCCGGCCCATCGAGTCTGCACCGGCTCTTGGAAAGAGCACCCTACCCAAGCCCACACCTCCACCGTATCCCCATAACCCAGTAACCCCACCCAACACTAAGGGCAATTTTGGACTCTAAGGGCGATTTAGCATGGCCAATCCACCTAACCCGCACATCTTTGGACTGTGGGAGGAAACCGGAGCACCTGGAGGAAACCCACGCACAGACGGGGAGGATGTGCAGACTCCGCACAGACAGTGACCCAAGCCGGGAATCGAACCTGGGACCCTGGAGCTGTGAAGCAATTGTGCTAACCACTGTGCTACCGTGCTGCCCACATAGTTTGGATTCAGGAAGCTTTTGAACGGTATGATAACAATGTCTTACGCATGGCCACCCTGCCCCTTACATTCCAACTCAGTGCTGCCATGCCCAGTACCAGCCTTCATGGCCTGTTATAGCCCCATGTGAACTCATGCCACTTACCCAACCTATTGCCCCTTTCACGCCCGCCACGTCAATTCACGCCAACAGGGGCTGGTTTAGCTCACAAGGCTAAATCGCTGGCTTTTAAAGCAGACCAAGCAGGCCAGCAGCACGGTTCGATTCCCGTACCAGCCTCCCCGGACTGGCGCCGGAATGTGGCGACTAGGGGCTTTTCACAGTAACTTCATTGAAGCCTACTCATGACAATAAGCGATTTTCATTTTTCATTTTATTCAAGCTCCCCTACCCACCCCAATGGATCCTCGTACCCTCTATGCCAACTCATGGCCCTTGCCCATTCGCCCAGAATACACTCTGCAGTCCTGTAGTAATGATGGCATGTGTGAAACTGCTTAAGTCACAATCTTTTTGGAAAAAAAGTGTGATCTGACAAACCAATAAAACTATCAACCAGACCACTGAAATGTCAATAAGACATTTTAAGCACCTGACACCTCTTAATCTCCAGAAAATAAACATTGAGCTATTGGCAACAGTGATCAGAGAAACAAATAGTTTATTGTGACCTCGGGGTAGTCAATCAAGCAATGGCGACACTTCTCTCTCCAGTTGTGTCAACAAGAGTTAATCCTGTTCGGAGAGCCTGGATCTCAGCCAAGCATTCTAAACGAGGCTTGTAAAGGTAAAGTCCTGGTGACTATAGGCCATTTTTTTTGGGGGGGGGGGGGGGGGGGGGGGGGGGGGGGCCTTCATGAATAACCTCTGCATCACGAACCAGCTGTCTGGCCAAGAGGAGCTAAACCGGACCCCAAATGAAGCTTGTAAGATGCAAAGTCATTGCCAAAAAGTCACAGGTCAGATGAAGAGATTTTTTTTTTTTTTAAATGCGTAAACGGTTGTGATGATGTGGAATGCATGGCCTTTCAAAAAGGAAATTAGATTAACACTGGAGTGGGAAAACATTTATGAGGACGGGTAAAGGGCATGGGAACTGCACTAATTCAGTAGCTCCTTCAAGAGCAATGGGCCAAATGGCCTCTTTCTGTGCTGCAATGAAATATATTCCAGTACCTGTCAGCTGCAGCTGATGCAGTTTGTGATAAACTAGCGCAGCATCACGGGCACTCAATTTGGCTTCTTCCTGAAGCTGCGCCTCCTGCCGAAACCCCCTCATCCTCTTCACCAGCCAGCGGGTAAAGACGAGCTTCTGAACGCTGTGCCGAATGACGTTCCAGCAGAGGCTACAGGACAGGTCTAACCGAGAGGCGGGTACCACCCGTCCCAGTGCCAACAAGCTGGTCTGCAAGTTTCCTGCTGCGGCAGTGAAGGAGCCCTAGAACGGTGAACAAATTCTGGACTTAGTTACGAACTCTCGGTCATGTCACGTGATGCCATCATTCCTGGTGTCTTTTATCAAAGAAGAAGCCTTACAGTAACAAATACATTCTAACAAATGGAGACACCATGAAAAGTTCATTTGCCCCACGTTAACAATCTGAGCAGCCGATTGTTCTGGTTGAAATTGGGACGACACAACGAGAGGCAATCACATTGGGCAGGATTTTCCTGTCTCTCCTGCCAGCAGGGTTTGCTTTTATTTTCCGGTTCCGGTTCTGCCACGATCGTACTGAATGGTGGAGCAAGCCCGACGTGCCACGCGGTCTATTCCTGCTCCTGTTTTTTATGTACTTATGTATGGGCGGGCACTCTTTCCCAGGGTGGAGGGGTCAGTCACCAGGGGGCATAGGTTTAAGGTCCGTGGGGCAAAGTTTAGAGGAGATGTGCGAGGCAGGTTTTTTACACAGAGGGTGGCGAGTGCCTGGAGCGCGTCGCCAGGGGAGGTTGTGGAAGCAGGTACATTAATGATGTTCAAAAGGCATCTTGACAAACACATGGATAGGATGGGTTTAGAGGGATACGGCACAAGGAAGTGCTGAGGGCTTTGGCCAAGATTGGTATCATGACCGGTACAGGTTTGGAGGGCCGAAGGGCCTGTTCCTGGGCTGTATTGTGTTTTGTTCTTTGTACATGTGTGAGTTACAGAGTCTGGTGTTGGGATCCCATTATCAAGGTTCCATTTTGGCTAATTATGGTCCACAGCAACATAACAACTCTGTTTAACCATGTGCCCTGGACTCTGGAGTGTATCTTTTCTACAGGAATGATGCTTTCCATTTCCAGTGGCACAGAGTGGGATTGCCAACTTAGGGGCAGCTTTATGCTGAGAGCGGATGCCAACTAGGCATTGATTTGAGACTCCACACACACACACACACCAATTTCACATAGGGCTCAGAACCGGTACAGTCGTCATTTATCCCAATTGGTTCAGGCTAGATTTGAAGCTCAGATTGCAGAACTGAAAGACCAGTCCCGAACTCACTGGGTGGAATTTTTCTCTTTTGTTTTCAGAGTGTCAAGTTCTGACTGAAACCCAGTGTGTAGCGCTCCAGCTGCACAGCCAAACATTTAGTCCAGATGTCGAACCACTTCAGCATCAGGGCTCCCCTTCCCCAATATGTAACGCAAACCCCACCCCCAATGGGGCTCACCAGGCGGCCCTCCCGACACAGATTGGGGGGCGGGGATCCCCTCGACTGATTTGCGGTTTTAAATGGCTGCTTTAAACCTCACCGACATGATGTCATGTGGGCGAGGTTAGAATATTCAGTGAGGTGGGTGGGGGAAGTCATGAGGCAGGAGGTTGGTTAATATTAAAATGTAAGCAAAATCATTGACAATAATAACTGTTTATTAGCCACATTCCGGCGTCTGTTTGGGTAAACTGGTGCGGGAATTGAACCCGCGCTGCTGGCCTTGTTCTGCATCACTAACCAGCTGTCTAGCCCACGGAGCTAAACCAGTCTATGGGGAAATGAGGTTCTTGCGCTTCATGGGTGTGATCTTCGTCACGTCACCGCTGAGGAAAATCGGGAAAGGAGGTCCCGCCGGCGAGAATTTCATTTCCCGATTCTCGTGGGATTTTCTAGTCCGTGTTGCCATTCTTGCTGATGACGCTCCCGAATTCACCCTCGCAGCCAGTCTCCTGCACATCTACTTTCTCAAAAGCGTGGAGGGCAGAGCATTTGAAGCCTCTGAATGCTGCATCACCAAGTCACACTGACATATACTCTCCACCATACAGGAACAACCTGGCTTTTAGCAGCCTTGGCAAAACTCACGAAGCCTGCAAGCCAGGCCGCTCGCTCCAAGCAATGGGTCACCTGTCAAAGCAGCGCCTGCTATTCTGTCCCACTGCAGTTAGTGGGGTTGAATATCAGGGGATGTGTATAACTGGCATCTGATCCAGCTTTGCGCTACTGCCCAAGATGAGTTTCGACCTCAGTCTTGGTTTGTGGATGAGGGGAGTCAAACAGCCTCAAGTCTTAGCTAATCGGAAATGATAGATTCACTATTTCTGGGCCGAATTGCAGAAAGTGGTTAAGTGGAGGAAGAATGTAAAATTGGGCGCCACCCCAGTTAGAATGTATTTGTTGTTCCAAGACTTGTTCTTGGTGATATTCCCAGTGCCTACCCAGCAGCCCAGTCGCTGCAGGTTTAACAGCAATTGGGGGTGGCATTAAAATGCCTGTTTGCCCGTGGGCCCAACTGAGGTCCTTAAGTGGCCAATTCATGGTCCCCTCCCACTGCCGCTGGGATTGTACCCTGTGGTGATGGAAGGCTGGGACTAGGAGTCCAGCTTTCCCAGTTAAACATTCTACCTGGAAGTCCAGCTTCATGGCAGCACACCTGCCTTCTGGGACTCGCTGCCGGTGACACCATTGGGACCAGAGTGCTGCCGGCCATTTGAGTGGCAGAGCGAGCTCTCGTCAGGGGAATGTAGACATCTCGCCTCAAACCCATTAAAGGCCCAACGCCCATTAAATGGCAGGGGGCCGAGCTGACCAAGCACGCAATCCCAGAACCAAGTGTGGCTCACTCTTAGCGAGGGGGGCGGTGATCTCGAGACAAATAAGAAGAATTCCGGCTCCTAGTTCGGAGGCTGCTCCACAGTCCAGGTTCCGATAACCTTGATTAACCATCCGCTTTTATGTTCATTTCTTAACAACTAATCTAAATGTATTAGGGCTAGAACATCTTACTGAGATATGCCCAACTTTCAGCAGCCTTCTCTTTAAATGTGGGACCTGTGACGCAAAACATTTCATTGCTGACCAACCACCACGTACTGCCTCATACTAATGGCTACGAGGACAGAAATCAAATCATTGACCTGCGCTCATTCTATCTGGTTCCTTAGGGTACGATTTGAGAACGCAAAGCTTCCCCAACTATCTAAATGGAACAAATAAACACATGCACGCACAGGCACCTCTACAGCGTTTAGTGGTTTCAGTATGATTTTCCCAAAAGCTCTGGTCAATTATTCGTGAATATAAAAATATGCCGTCCGTTTCACTAACTTGAATTACCCTCGGATCTCGAGGGTGCCCAATATCACTGCATGGAACGACACGGGTTATCATTACACACTCTCCCGCCCCAGTTCCAAACAAATGAAACTCGTACCCTGGACAGATCCAGGTCTGCTTGCTTGCGATGTCTCCAGAACGTAACAGAGGACTGAGAGTGCAGGCGTGTGACGGGCTCGCCATAAATGAAGAGCTTGACAAATACACTCAGCACAATGACCCCATTCACCAGCCAGAGGATTAAGGTGGGCAGCATCCACTCAAACCAGCCTTTCGAATCTCCTGAAACAGAAGGAAGAGCGGACATTACAAAACCCCCAAGGGGTGGCCACACCAAACGGTTTCAGGGCATTGATCCGATATATAATCAGAGAACTCTCTTGCGTCAGGTTAATTCTAATGCGTGTTTCTATGTATCAATGACCAATTAGGATAATGTTATTATTCATTTATCTACGATTGGATCTCTCACGGTGTTGCTCGATGAGTCAAAGAGAATAATAATAATCTTTATTGTCACAAGTAGGCTTACATTAACACTGCAATGAAGTTACTGAGAAAAGCCCCTGGTCGCCACACTCCGGCGCCTGTTCGGGTACACAGAGGGAGAATTCAGAATGTCCAATTCACCCAACAGCACGTCTTTCGGGACTTGTGGGAGGAAACCGGAGCACCCGGAGGAAACCCACGCAGACACTGGGAGAACGTGCAGACTCCGCACAGTCACCCAAGCCGGGAATTGAACCTGGGACCCCGGAGCTGTGAAGCAACAGTGCTAACCACTGTGCCACAGTGCCGCCCACTTGTGTCAGTTACCGTGTTACCTTTAGAACAAGTAAACGTAGACCATTACCATTAGACAGGATTATTCTCAGGCACACACTGCAGATTCATTTCTAGTTTTTGCAGCCATTTTGAAATTCAGCCAGAGTAAAGCAGGAGCTTGGTGGGAGAGAATGCGCACCGGGTTGGGGGTGTGGGGGGAAAGAGACACACACCATGAAATGCACCCCCAGGGGGAGGGGGCAGAGAGCACACAGTAGGGGAATGGAGACAAGCTGCCTGTGTGGGGGGAGAAAGGCAGATTGCGCCGGGGGTAGGGTTGGGGGTGACAGAGTGAGACAAGAGGGGGGGGGGGGGGGGGGGTGGGGTTGAGGTGACAGAATGCGGGGGGGTGGGGGTGACAAAACACGCAGGGGGTAGGTTCGGGTGACAGAGAACAAGGAAGTGGGGAGGCAGAGAGTGCTGGTGGGGGCACAATGTGCAGCAGCAGTAGGTGTGAGTGAGTGAGTGAGGTGGTATGCGAGTGAACGGGCGGGGCGGTTAAAATTCCAGACATTCTCTTACCGCCCGACAGTACCCGAGGGTGACAGAGTGATCCAGAAACATACACACTCACCTTGTTACACTCTAAAACTTATTGTTTTAATGCTCAGCAAGTTGATTCTTTACAACATCGTGCCAAACTGTACCTTTCCGAAAATTGCTCATTGGTCCCTCGAGTGAGAACAATTTTGCAATGTGGCCCCCCCTCCTCCCGAAAAGGTGGACACGCCCTGGTTTAAGGAACTGGCCCAGACACTGGAAGCGCTCTCTGTTCTTATAAAAAAATGTCATCAGAGCTTTTCTATCTGACAAGAAGGATATTAAAGGCGGGCTGAACTCTGCAGAGAGTCAGACCAAGATACAGTGATGGATTCAAGGAATATTTCAGACAGGCTAGTTAAGCGAAAGGAGACAAGGGGCGCGATTCTCCGCTCCCACGCCAGGTGGGAGAATCGCGGGAGGGCCGCTCTGGCACCCCCCGCGATTCTCCCACCCCCCCCAAAAAATGGCGTGTCGCTCGGAGAATCGCGGGTCGCCGTTTTTCATGGCGACCCACGATTCTCCTGCCCGGATGGGCCGAGCGGCCTGCCGTTCCCAACCTGTTCACGCCGGCGGCAACCACATCTGGTCGCTGCCGGAGTGAACATGGCGGCAAAAGGTCGTTTGTGGCTTGTGGGGGGCGGAGCGGGGAGTGAGCACCACGGCCGTGCTCGGGGGGGGGGGGGGGGGGGGGGGGGAGGATCGGTGCCCTCCGATCATCGGGCCGGCGTCTCCAAGAGACGCACTCTTCCCCCTCCGCCGCCCCGCAAGATCAAGCCGCCACGTCTTGGGGGGCAGTGGAGGGGAAGACGGCAACTGCGCAGCGCGACTGACGTCATTAGGCGCCCCGGCTGCGTCATTCCCGGCGGCCGAGATTTACGGCATGTCGCTCCTAGCCCCCCGAGGGGGGGATGTCGCTCCTAGCCCCCTGAGGGGGGGGGATGTCGCTCCTAGCCCCCCGGGGGGGGGGGGGGGGGCGGGGAGAAGAGGTGGCGAGGAGCGGCCTCCGACGCCGTCGTGAAGCACTTCGGGTTTCACGATGGTGTCGGGCGTCGCGGAGAATTCCGCCCAAGTACTTGGGGAAGAGGGCATTCTCTGGAAGACGAGGCTGTGTATGGCAGAGAGTTTAAATGTGGCTGTGCTCTGGAGAGTAGCCAGCGTAGAATCCATAATAAAGATGGGGAACCAAGTTAATTCAAGCTGTTACAGCACTTAACGTCTGCGATGGGGCACATTTCTGGAGCCACTAATTGCGGATGAAGTTACCATTCTACAGGATAAAGAGGGAATAAAAGTAGCCGGCATTGATTTCAAAAGATAAACATGCACGGCAAACTTCAAAATGTCTTTGATGAGTGACAGATATAGTAGATTAGGGAAATGCTGTGATTATAATTGCATTAGCACTTTAAGGAAGCCTTAACCAGGCATCCCAGGGTAGATCAAGAGAAATCAAAGGAGTTGGAAAAGGTTTAAAAATTGATTAGAAGGTGGAGGTGAATTCCCAGAATAGTTGAAGATGGAGGAGTGGTGATGGTAACGGCAGGCTCGCCTTTATTGCCAGGGGATTGGGAGTTCAAGAATTTGGAAGTCTTTCTACAGTTGCACAGGGCTTTGGGAAGAACACAGGTGGAATTCCCGTACCAGCCTCCCCAGACAGGCGCCAGAATGTGGCGACTAGGGGCTTTTCACAGTAACTTCATTGAAGCCTACTCGTGACAATAAGCGATTTTCATTTCATTTTCATTTCAATACGGTGCACAGCTTTCGCCTCGATATTTAAAGGAAGCAAATGTGCATTGGCAGCAGTACAGTGAAGGTTGACGAGATTGATCCCTGTCATGAGAGGCGTGCCCTATGAGGGGAAGCTGAGCAACTCGGCCCAATGCTCTGTGGAGCTTAGAAGGACGAGAGATGATCTCATCTAAAGGTACAAGATTCTGAAGGGGCTTGGCAGGGTGGAGACAGTTTTCCCTGGCTGGGGGACGCAGTCTTAAGATGAGGGGTTGATCATTTCCGACTTGAGGAGGAGGAGAAATTTCTTTCATCAAGAGGGTTGTGAATCCTTGCAATTCTCTACCCCAGGAAACTGTGGGCGCTCCATTGTGGAGTCTGTTTAAGGTTGAGATATGCAGATTTCTGGTCTCTCGAGGGGTATGTGGAATGGGCAGAAAGGTGGAGTTGAGGCAGAAGGTCAACCATGATCATACTGAATGTTGGAACAGGCTTAAGAGAGGCTGAATTGGTCTACTCCTGCTCCTATATCTTTTGCTTTTATGCATACAAAAAGTTCCATGCCCAGGCGAGTTCTGTCCAGTCGACATCAATGATTTGGACATACACCGGGAGGAGAGGGTGTCAAAATTTGCAGATAATAGCAAAATAGGAGATGTCGTTAATTCTTTAAAAGACCAAAAGAAACTTACTCTTTAAAAAATATATTTTTAGAGTACCCAATGATTTTTTTCCAATTAAGGGGCGATGTAGCGTGGCCAACCCACCTAATATGCACATCGTATAGTATAAAAGCAAATTACTGTGGATGCAGGAATCTGAAACGAAAGAGAAAATGCTGGAAAATCTCAGCAAGTCTGGCAGCATCTGTAGGGAGAGAAAAGAGCGAACGTTTCGAGTCCGATAACTCTTTGTCAAAGCTGACAGACAGAGAGAGTGGGAAATATTTATACTGTTTGATGGAACCATCAATTCACCAGACACGTGTTTCCGACATGAATCTAGGCTTTAATCGACTTACTTCAGAGCCAGCCTGTTACCCGTTGATGAACTCTTAGTGAACTCAGGCTGACTCTGGACAAGGGTATTTATACAGCAGCACTAGGGGGAGGAGTCGTGGGCGGAGCCAAGGGTGGAGCCCAGTACAAGTTCCTGAGTACTCCCAGAGCTACTCCCCCTAGTGGTAGGATAGCTCTACTGCGCTTACAAAGACAGTGTGAATTATCATATATATATATATATTACATTCACCACACTGTGGAGTGAGAGTGAAAGATGAGTCATAGCCACAGAAACCCAGGGAAACCGGGTGCTAATGGCAGTCTCCAGAGAGAACAAAAGATGTGAAAGGTCAGACAGCAGGGAAACTAACATCAGAGGATGAACTGTGGGTGTGGGGGGAGGAGGAGGGGGAAGCAAAGAGGAGAAAGGTGTAGGAAAGGTTGGATAAGATGGGGGGGGGGGAGAAATTAAATATATATTAAGAAAGAAAGAAATGGTGAAAGACAGTTAAAATGAAATTAAAACAAATGGGTCGAGGTGGGGCTGATCATCTGAAGTTGTTGAATTCGATGTTCAGGCCGGAAGGCTGTAGCGTGCCTAACCGGAAGATGAGATGTTGTTCCTCCAGTTTGCGTTGAGCTTCACTGGAACATTGCAGCAGGCCAAGAACAGACATGTGGGCATGGGAGCAGGGTCTTTTGTTAAAATGGCAAGCAACAGGAAGGTCAGGATCCTGAATGCGCACAGACCGAAGATGCTCAGCAAAGCGATCACCAAGTGTGTGTTTGGTCTCTCCGATATAGAGACCACATTGGGAGCCGGAAATGCAATGGGCCAAATTGGAAGAGATGTAAGTGAAACGCTGCTTAACCTGGAATGAGTGTTTTGGGCCTGGGATGTTAAGCATGGAAGAGGTAAAGGGGCAGGTGTTACACCTTCTGCGGTTGCATGGGAAGGTGCCACGGGTGATGGGAAAGGTACTGGGTATGGTAGAGGAGTGGACTAGATTGGCTCAGAGGGAACGGTCCTGCGGAATGCTGACAGAGGGAGTGAAGGGAAGATGTGTTTGGTGGTGGCATCACGCTGGAGTTGGCGAAAATGGCGGAGGATTATGCTTTGCATACGGAGGCTGGTGGGATGAAATGCGAGAACGAGGGGGACTCTATCCTTGCTCTGGGAGGGAGTGGAGGGGGTGAGGGTAGTGGTGTGGGAGATGGACCGCACACTGTTGAGGGCCCTGTCCACAGCTGTAGGTGGGAAATCACTGTTGAGGTAGAAGGAACAAATTTTCAAAGCACCATTTTGGAAAGTGGCATCGTTGGAACAAATGCGACGGAGGCGAAGGAGTTGAGAGAAAGGGATGGAGTCCTTACAGGGTGTAGGGTGCGAAGAGCTGTAGTCCAGATATCTGTGGGAGTCAGTGGGCTTGTAGTGGATATTAGTGGATAGTCTATTGCCGGAAATGGAGACAGAACGATCAAGGAAGGGAAGTGTCTGAGATGGACCAGGTGAAAGTGATGAAGGGGTGGAAACTGGAAGTGAAGTTGATGAATTTTTCCAGGTCCGGATGAGAGCATGAAGCTGCACCAAAATAGTCATCAATGTATCGGTAAAGGAGTTGTGGGAGGCACATCTGACATCTTTGGGTTGTGGGGGTGAGACCCACGCAGACACGGGGAGAATGTGCAAACTCCACACGGACAGTGACCCAGAGCCGGGATCGAACCCGGATCCTCAACGCCGTGAGGCAGCAGTGCTAACCACTGCGCCGCCCCAAAGAAATCTTACTGAGAAATTGTTAAGATGAGGAGAATGGGGTTGAAAAGTGACAGATGGAATTTAATGCCAATGAAGGCAAGCTTTTGTATTTTGGTTAATAAACAGTAATTAAACTCAGAGGAGCGGTAGACTCGAACAGCAATGGAGGTTAAAGGTACTGGGTCGCAGGACATCAGCGACTGAACTGCAAAATCATAAAATAGACAAATAAAAATGTACATTTTATAGCAAGAAATACAGACTGGAAAAGCAAAGAGGTAATGGTGAGCTTACATAAAACTTTAAGGAGACCTCAGTTGGTGTGGCATTGGTCACCACACTATGGGGCATGAGACTATATCTAGAGTATTGTGTAGAGTATGGGCCTCCTTCTTTAAGGAAAGATGTAAATGTGCTAGAAACAGTTCAGAGAAGGTTTACTAGACTAATACCAGGAATGGGCAGGCTGCCTTGTGAGGGAAGGTTTGCGATTTTAGTTTTGTGTCCACTAGATTTTAGAAGAGTAAGAGGCGGCTTGATCGAAACCTTTCAGATCCCAAGGGGTGTTGACAGGGTGGATGTGGAGAGGATATTTCCTCTTGCTGGAGAATCTAGAACTAGGAGTCACTGTTTAGAAATAAGGGGTCGCTCATTTAAGACAGAGGAGAATTTTTTCTCTCTCAGAGGATCGTTAATCTCTTGAACGTTCTTCCTCGAAAGGCAGTGGGTGCCGGATCATTGAATATTTTTAAGACAAAGCGAGATAGATCCTTGATTAACAAGGGATGAAAGGTTATTGTGAGTGGGCAAGAATGTGGAGTTGAGGTCACAGTCAGATCAGCCATATTATTGAATGGCAGAACAGGCTCGAGGGACCGAGTGGCCTCCTGATGCTCCTAATTTGGATGTATATTTGTATATTGAGGTGTTGGAAAAGGTACAATGCAGATTTACTAGAATGCATCTCCTTGTACCGGGGAGCAAGGACTTGAGAAATTGGATCTTTTATCGCAAGATTATGGGGCAACACCATGGAAACATTATAAAATGATGCATAGGGAAAATGGAAAACAACTCGTTTTAGTGTCCAAGGGTCAATAGACCAAAAGGACTGTAGACTGTAACATCTACAACATTGCGGAATTCACTGCCAAGGTTGGTGGTTGACACAGAAACGACATCAACATTTGATTGAATAGGTGGAGGAAAAACAATGGGGCATTGGAACACGGTGGATAAATATGACAGGAACTATTTGTTCAGATGGAGGGACAAAGAGGTGCTGACCTCTTTCAGTATTGCAGCTTTAATGTAATCCTACAAACAAAGTGAATATTCTGGTAGGTAAACGAGAAGCCAGCACTGGACCGCGGATCAGTACACACTCCAAGAGGTCGATTAGCACTTACCAGGCTCAATTCCGAGCATATTTCTACCATGGTGTCCAGAATCTTCAGCTGCCGCGGAGTGAGTTTGACGCTCAAAAAGCGATGTAAGTGGGTTGAAGGAGAGGCAGAGAAAGGTAATGGTACACAGCAGAATCCGAGAGCTATCCAGCATACCAAGGGTAGGGGGTGATAATGGCTCCTCCTTGACCTGTACAGAGAAAGTTTGTTACAATGAATGTGTATCATTTAAGATGATCTGTATCTTAACTCCATAATCCTTGAAACATTTGCCCAACAGAAAATCACCAATCTTTTAATCGAAAGCGCTACTCTCCGTCCTTGCAACCACAGCCCGTGGGGGAAAGAGACTATATTAGTACGGTAGCACAGTGGTTAGCACTGTCGCTTCACAGCTCCAGAGTCTCAGGTTCGATTCCGGCTTGGGTCACTGTCTGTGCGGAATCTGTGCGTTCTCCCCGTGTCTGCGTGGGTTTCCTCCGGGCACTCCGGTTTCCTCACACAAGTCCAGAAAGACGTGCTTGTTAGGTGAATTGGACATTCTGAATTCGCCCTCTGTGTACTCAAACAGGTGCCGGACTGTGGCAACTAGGAGATTATCACAGTAACTTCATTGCAGTGTTAATGTAAACCTACTTGTGATACTAATAAAGATTATTGGTTGGAGATCTTGTGACACAGTGGGTAGAGTCCCTGGGCGGGATTCTCACCTACCCGGCGGGGCGGGGGGTCCCGGCGGGAAGGAGTGGCGTGAACCACTCCCGCGTTGGGCCGCCCCAAAGGTGCGTGCTGGCGTCATCCCCGCGCATGCGCAGAGGGCTTCGCTTCCGCACCGGGAATGGCGGAGGACCACAGCCTCCAATGCGGAAGGATAGAGTGCCCCCACGGCACAGGCCCGCCTGCGGATCGGTGGGTCCTGATTGCGGGCCAGGCCACCGCGGGGGCACCTCCCGGGGCCAGATCCGCCCGCGCCCTCCAAGAACCCCGGAGGCCGCCTGCGCCGCCAGTAAGGGACCTACTCTAATTTACGCCGGCGGGACTGGCAAAGAACGGGTGGGACTTTGGCCCGTCGCGGGCCGGAGAATTCGGGCAGCCCTGGGGCCTATTGAGTCGCACCGGTCCCTGCCATTCTCGGAGGCGGACGGCGCGACTCACGCCAGAGCAATTTTTGGGGGGGGGGGGGGGGGGGAGAATTTGGAGGACGGCGGGGGCAGGATTCATGCCGACCACCGGCGATTCTCCGACCCGGCGAGGGGGGGGGGGGGGTCGGAGAATCCTGCCGCTTGTGTCTGAGCCAGCTCGGAGTTTGTGTTCCACCCCGGGACCTGTTGTTTAAGGAAGGTGTCTTCACAACAGGTTGAGTATCAAACTGCAAATCCTTCTGAAACAAGCCAATGGAAACAATCCTTCTGAAACAAGAGCAGGTTGCCAAAGCAACTCGGACTCCAGTGAACTGTAGCATACACACACTATGGGCAGCACGATAGCACTACGTTTAGCACTATTGCTTCAGAGCGCCAGGGTCCCAGGTTCGATTCTCGGCTTGGGTCACTGTCTGTGCAGAGTCTGCACGTTCTCTCCATGTCTGCGTGCATTTCCTCCGGGTGCTTCAGTTCCCTCCCGCATGTCCCAAAAGTCGTGCTGTGAGGTAATTTGGACATTCAAATTTCTCCCTCTGTGTACCCGAACAGGCGCCGGAGTGTGGCGACTAGGGGCTTTTCACAGTAACTTCACTGCAGCGTTAATGTAAACCTGCTTGTGACAATAAATAGTATATTACTCGCTTCACACATTTTTTAAACATACAACCATTTGGATTATTCAAACCAAAAATGGAAGGCAAGCAAGAGCATGGGAGAGGCATGTGTACAAGAATCTTAATGAATTTTCAAAGTAAAACAAACTGAAAATGTAAATCATACATCTTTCGAGTGCCAAGGCTCTTTTTACATAAGCTTTTTACAATAATATATGGCATCTTCAATAATTTAATATTAATGTCAACAAGATATTAATAAAGTAAAAGTAAATGGAAATGAAGGTAATTGAAACCGCTACTACCATGGCTTCATCGAGGAGAGGGCTTCCTGGTTCTGACTCAATGGAACATGGCGAGAATGTGCCTGGGGAGCCAGGGTCGGAAGGTGGCGGCGACATCATCAATAAATGCGATTTGAAGTCGTCAGTCTTCATGTCAACGTCAATGTTCAGGAGGCTGGAAATCTCGGATGTCTTATGGCCCTCTGTAGTTACGTGAGGGGGAAGAAAAAAAAATCAATTTAACTTCTCCATCTTACTCATTTGAAAACATTGTTCTGAATATGACGTATCTTAAGCTTTGGCAGTATTCAATACAGATGTGAGTAAGGAAGGAATCCAAATGTAGGTGGATGTGATTGAAGGCTTGGCACTGTTAAGTGTGTGTTAGTTGGGCAGATTGGTGGCGCAGTGGTTAGCACTGCTGCCTCACGGCGCCGAGGTCCCAGGTTCGATCCCGGCTCTGGGTCACTGTCCGTGTGGAGTTGGCACATTCTCCCTGTGTTTGTGTGGGTTTCGCCCCCACAACCCAAAGATGTGCTGGGTAGGTGGATTGGCCACGCTAAACTGCCCCTTAATCGGAAAAAATGAATTGGGTACTCTAAATTTGTTTTTTTTTTAAATGTGTATTAGTTACTGGTAAAGGCTGTAGAGAGTGCGGATCTCTCGGTCATGCAAAGTTGGCGCTACTTACTGTTCTTCTGATTGGCTATTTTCAATGCCATGTTCTCCTGTCGTAGCTTGTGGTTGGTTTGTTGCAGGTGTTTAATGTAATCAATGGCTTTCCTCAACACTCCAGATTTGTTCATCTACAAAATACAGCATGCGTTAGTATTTGCCTAGATTTCCATTCAAATTTAACAATACATGGAACATTGGAATGTGCTTTCCTTCGAAAGGAAGATTTACATTGTTATAGCGCCTCTTCCTTGCCAGGATACGCACATCGCTTTAAAGCCAATCATGTACATTGGTCCATATTTTGCTGTGGTAATGATGGCAAAATTGGTCAGCTTTCTCCATCATTGCTCCACTGAAACTGACAGAAACCTTGTGACATGGGACATGTGCGGAACAACATAAACTCAGAAGATGTTGCCAATGAAACTACGTTCCTCCATAGGGGGCCCTGTGGTAGCTCCCACAGGCTGTGATATTAATAAATTAAACATTCTTGTATCGATGCACAAATACAGATGGGATGTGGGACGCAAGAAAGAGAAATGTTTAATTTCAAACGGTGGGTGTTCACTACCTTCTCAAGCGCAACGAGTAAAAGAACAATATCCGCCTTGATTGCAGTGTCCACATCCCAAGAATTTAATTTTCCAAAGGTTAGATTCCATGGACAGTCGGGGCGGCATGGTGGCGCAGTGGTTAGCCCTGCTGCCTCACGGCGCCGAGGGCCTGGGATCGATCTCAGCCCCGGGTCACTGTCCATGTGGAGTTTGCACAATCACCCCGTGTCTGCGTGTGTCTCACCCCCACAACCCAAAGATGTGAAGGGTGGGTGAATTGACCACGCTAAATTGCCCCTTAATTGGGCAATCTAAATTTATTTTTAAAAGATTCCATGGACTGAACTGACTTGCAGTTCATAGGCTCCGTCATTCTACAGTTTCCAACTCTCAAATTGATGATTGTCGGTCCTGAATGGCGGCGGCACAGGAGTCCATTCAGACTGCCATGTCCGTGCTGGCTCTCTGCACGAGCAACTCGGGCAGTCATCCGTCACCTGCAATTTCCCCACAGCCCTGCCATCCTTTCTCTCTCCAAGCAATTATCCTTTTGAAAGCCAATATTTTATCCGCGTCGACCACAGCACATTCCACATGCTGCGTAAAGGATTTTCCTCACGTCACCGTTAGTGCTTCTGACAGTCACCCGAAATTGGAGACCTTCCGTTCTCAATCCTTGTGCCAACCGGAACAGTTTCTCCCCCCTCTACTCTGCCCAGATTCTTCATTATTTTGAACATCTCTATAAAATCTCCTCTCAACATTCTCTTCTCTAGGGAGAAGAGACTATACTCATTGGAATTTAGAAGAATAAGGGGGGAATCTTATAGAAACATATAAAATTATGAAGGGAATAGATAAGATAGAAGCAAGGAGGTTGTTTCCACTGGAGGGTGAAACGTGAACTAGGGGGCATAGCCCCAGAATAAGGGAGAGCAGATTTAGGACTGAGTTGAGGAGGAATTTCTTCACCCAAAGGGTTGTGAATCTGTGGAATTCCTTGCCCAGTGAAGCAGTTGAGGCCACCTCGTTGGATGTTTTTAAAGCAAAGATAGATGGATTGAACAGTAAAGGAATTAAGGGTTACGGTGAGCGGGTGGGTAAGTGGAGTTGAGTCCACAAAAAGATCTTATTGAATGGCGCAGGAGGCTCGAGGGGCCAGATGGCCGACTCCTGGCTCCTAGTGCTTATGTTATGAGACCAATCCCATCTTTTTTAATTCATCCAAGTCTTTGAATTTCCTCATCCCCGGAACCACTGACGTTAAATATTTTCTGCACCTTCTCCAGTGTCTCCTTGCTGAATGGCCACAGACAGGATCACAGCCAACATTGGAACCGTCCTTGCTGAATGCCCACAGAGGATCACAGCCAACATTGGAACCATCCTTGCTGAATGGCCACAGACAGGATCACAGCCAACATTGGAACCGCCCTTGCTGAATGGCCACAGACAGGATCACAGCCAACATTGGAACCGCCCTTGCTGAATGGCCACAGACAGGATCACAGCCAACATTGGAACTGTCCTTGCTGAATGGCCACAGACAGGATCACAGCCAACATTGGAACCGCCCTTGCTGAATGGCCACAGACAGGATCACAGCCAACATTGGAACCGCCCTTGCTGAATGGCCACAGACAGGATCACAGCCAACATTGGAACCGCCCTTGCTGAATGCCCTCACACACTTTCAGAATGTTCCACGTCACATTTGCTTCAACACACCAAGTAACCTCAGCGTCAAATCCAAAAGTCAGAGATCTCAAATAAACCAGTAAAGCACCATGTGGTACACATACCTACCGAGGCGAAAGGATAGCTTAAATAGGATAATTTAATAAATAGAGTAAAGTCACCAGAGTCCCAGATGACCATAGGCTGCTTTCCCCTTTGAGGGGGGAGAGCTGACTGCTGGTGATTGAACCCGAGGGTCACCACACCTCAGGCCAGGGGGAAGATGGAGACGGCGGGGCCTTCCTGAGTAACCTCAGCCGGTACAGGGATTGAACCTGCGTCATTGGGCTCGTTCTGCATCACAAAGCAGCTGTCCAGCCAACTGAGCTAACCCAGCCCCCCATTTAGTAAATAGTTGGCTTGGACAATGAATTAAATGCAAATTATTGCATGCAACAGATGTAATACTGACACTATTTTCTCCCTTTACCCCTTGACCTACACCATCTCAATGCAAGATTCTGTATTTTAAAATCATTCATATAATTAACTTACCTTAGCGTCTGTCCCCATCACAAGATCCTTGAGCTCGATGATTTTATCATTAATGGATGACCGGTAGCGCTTCTCAATGATATTGTGAGTTGTTCTCTTCTCGCCCTCCTTCAGCCCCTCTGCCGGAACCTTTCCATTCCCAACAATCTGCTTGATCGGAACCTTGTCAGCTCCAACCATCATTGGCATGGTGGTCAAAATAGTCCCATTACTGCTGACCAACGTCTGAGATGAAAAACACAATGTAATTTTCGACCGACCCACACATCTGAAAGGTTTAATTCATTTTCCAGTTTTTATTTTTAAAACAAGCTGTCCTAGAACCCGCCACTGACATACGCTTGGCCGCCATTCTCTTTCCCACGTGACACGCCGTTCCATCTAACGGACGGGCAAGCAACCGGTTCCCAATCCTCTTCCATCAGACCACAGCCAGAACAGAAGGAGGGGGTAGCTCGGGGAAATATGCTCTGCAACTGTAACTTCTTCCTCGCTGCAATCTCTGCTTTCAACATGTCCGTGGGAAATAACAGGAGCATTACTGTGTTGGACCAGAAAGGCATTCTGTACAATACCCCATCTATCACTAGGGTCGAGACTAAACATTTAAAATAGCCAGGTAATTCCTTGGACCCTTCCTGTCTCTTTTTAATGAAAACTCTAAGTATCTTTAATTCCTTCTATGCTTAAATAATAATGGGAAATGAAGAAATGGCTGAGGAACTGAACAAGGTTTTTGGGTCGGTCTTCACAGTAGAAGACACAAATAACATGCCAGCGACTGACAGAAATGAGGCTATGACAGGTGAGGAGCTTGAGAGGATTGTTATCACTAAGGAGGGAGTGATGGGCAAGCTAATGGGGCTAAAGGTAGACAAGTCTCCTGGCCCTGATGGAATGCATCCCAGAGTGCTAAAAGAGATGGCTAGGGAAATTGCAGATGCACTAGTGATAATTTACCGAAATTCACTAGACTCTGGGGTGGTCCCGGTGGATTAGAAATTAGCAAACGTGACGCCACTGTTTAAAAAAGGAGGTCGGCAGAAAGCAGGACATTATAGGCCAGTGAGCTTAACTTCGGTACTAGGGAAGATGCTGGAATCTATCATCAAGGAAGAAATTGCGAGGCATCTGGATAGAAATTGTTCCATTGGGCAGACGCAGCATGGGTTCGTAAAGGGCAGGTCATGCCTAACTAATTTAGTGGAATTTTTTGAGGACATTACCAGTGCAGTAGATAACGGGGAGCCGATGGATGTGGCGCTGGAGGGTGTGCAGAGGAGATTCACTAGGTTAATCCCAGAGCTGAAGGGGTTGGATTATGAGGAGAGGTTGAGTAGACTGGGACTGTACTCATTGGAATTTAGAAGGATGAGGGGGGTCTTATAGAAACATTTAAAATTATGAAGGGAATAGATAGGATAGATGCGGGCAGGTTGTTTCCACTGGCGGGTGAAAGCAGAACTAGGGGACATAGCCTCAAAATAAGGGGAAGTAGATTTAGGACTGAGTTTAGGAGGAACTTCTTCACCCAAAGGGTTGTGAATCTATGGAATTCCTTGCCCAGTGAAGCAGTTGAGGCTCCTTCATTACATGTTTTTAAGGTAGAGATAGATAGTTTTTTGAAGAATAAAGGGATTAAGGGTTATGGTGTTCGGGCCGGAAAGTGGAGCTGAGTCCACAAAAGATCAGCCATGATCTCATTGAATGGCGGAGCAGGCTCGAGGGGCCAGATGGCCTACTCCTGCTCCTAGTTCTTATGTTCATAAATAGGTCAATGTTCGGGTTCCGTTCTCTTTCTGGTGTTGAAATTCTGCATCATTCATCCCCTACTTATACACTCCTGGTCCTCAACAATGTGTAATTCCTCATCTCTCGGTCTTCCCTGATCCCTAGAATCTTCGAGTATTAAACCCTCCCCCACCCAATTTAAAAAAAAAGTGATAACTCATTCTGAAGATTGCATTATCTGATGATCCAAGTGAGATTCTTTTTTTTTCCAGTGGTTTGAGGCTTTGGAAATCAGAGACAAGGGCAGCAAGAGCATCTGAACATCACCACCTCAGAGGATTCACTCCATGTCACACATCATTCAACACATATCGCACATTCATTTGTCACCACTGGGTCAGAATTTCCGGAACACGCTCCCTAACAGCACTGTGGTGAATGGGAGAATAAATGATGACTTGGAGGAGGGGGCTGAAGGGTGGGTCAGTAAATTTGCTGATGACACCAAGATTGATGGAGTAGTGGATGAGGTGGAGGGCTATTGTAGGCTGCGAAGAGACATTGATAGGATGCAGAGCTGGGCCGTAAAATGGCAGATGGAGTTTAACCCTGATAAAGTGCGAGGTGATTCATTTTGGTAGAAAACATTTGAATGTGGATTACAGGGTCAACGGCAGGGTTCTGAGGACTGTGGAGGAACAGAGAGATTTTGGGGTTCATGTCTACAGACCTCTGAAGGTTGCCATTCAAGTGGATAGAGCCGTGAAGAAGGCCTATATTGTGTTAGCGTTTATTAACAGGGGGCTTAAGTTTAAGAGCCGCGGGGTTATGCTGCAACTGTACAGGACCCTGGTGAGACCACATTTGGAGTATTGTGTGCAGTTCTGGTCACCTCATTATAGGAAGGATGTGGAAGCATTGGAAAGGGTGCAAAGGAGATTTACCAGGATGCTGCCTGGTTTGGAGGGTAGGTCTTATGATGAAAGGTTGAGGGAGCTAGGGCTTTTCTCTTTGGAGCGGAGGAGGATGAGAGGCGACTTAATAGAGGTTTATAAGATGATGAGGGGGATAGATAGAGTGGACGTTCAGCGACTATTTCCTCAGGTGGATGTAGATGTTACAAGGGGGCATAACTATAAGATTCAGGGTGGGAGATATAGGGGGGCTGTACGAGGTAGGTTCTTTACTCAGAGAGTGGTTAGGGTGTGGAATGGACTGCCTGCTGTGATACTTCAGTCAGACACTTGAGGAACTTTCAAGCGGTTATTGGATAGGCACATGGAGCACACCAGAATGACAGGGAGTGGGATAGCTTGATCTTGGTTTTGGACAATGTTCGGCACAACATCGAGGGCCGAACGGCCTGTTCTGTGCTGTACTGTTCTATGTTCTAAATAGATCAGCAATAATGGGCTGGATTCACCATTTTTGAGACTAAGTGCGGAGGATCTGTGGCGTTTTACATCAAAAAATTCAGCAGCGACGGCAGCAGGGTGGAGCAGTGGTTAGCGCTGCCGCCTCACGGCGCCGAGGCCCCAGGTTCGATCCCGGCTCTGGGTCACTGTCCGTGTGGAGTTTGCACATTCTCCCCGTGTCTGCGTGGGTTTCGCCCCCACAACCCAAAGATGTGCAGGGTAGGTGGTTCAAAAAAATCAGCAGCGCCCCCTCGCGATCCTGCGAACGGTAAGGGGACGGCAGCCATGCCACCGGGTAAAACACCCGGTTCCCACGATATAAACGGCTGGAGAATGGCCGGGTCCATGGCCACAGGTGCTGATGACCTGCAGTGGCCGCGGCGTAAATCATGGTGCCAGCAGTGCACGGACCCAACCTGCCAGATAGTGCCTCCCTGGCCACCCCCCACCAGTCCCCCCACCCCTCGCAGAGGACGCCCCTGGCCACCCCCCACCAGTCCCCCCAGCCCTCGCAGAGGACGCCCCTGGCCACCCCTCACCAGTGCCCCCAGCCCTCGCAGAGGACGCCCCTGGCCACCCCCCACCAGTCCCCCCACCCCTCGCAGAGGACACCCCTGGCCACCCCCCACCAGTCCCCCCACCCCTCGCAGAGGCCAGCCCTCGCAGAGGACACCCCTGGCCACCCCCCACCAGTCCCCCCACCCCTCGCAGAGGACACCCCTGGCCACCCCCCACCAGTCCCCCCAGCCCTCGCAGAGGACGCCCCTGGCCACCCCTCACCAGTGCCCCCAGCCCTCGCAGAGGACGCCCCTGGCCACCCCCCACCAGTCCCCCCAGCCCTCGCAGAGGACACCCCTGGCCACCCCCCACCAGTCCCCCCAGCCCTCGCAGAGGACACCCCTGGCCAGCAGCACGGCTCACGCCCAACTGTGGCAGCGCTGGACGCAGTCCGCAGCCACCATACCGGGTTCCCGACCACTGGGACCGCTACATCCCGCTGGACTCAGTCCAACGCCGCCACAAATGGAGGGTGGGGGGGCGCGATCCGCTGGCAGTGGGGGGACATTATTCGGGGCTGGGCGCACTGTGGGGCGGTGATCCGGGGTGCGCGAGTCGACAAAAGCGGGGGCACTATTTCACGGGCCGAGTCTGCGGGCTGCGTCCGCAATGTAGCACAGCGTGGCTCCTGCAGGCTGCCGGCGTGAGCATACGCGGCCACGGACCTGGTAATTCTCCGGGACCTATCGGCAGCTAGAGCCGGGTGCTGTACGCTGCCGTCCTGCTAACCCCCAGCCAAACAGGGAACCAGTGGTCATTTTGCGCCATTTTATACGGCATCAAACGCCACCGTTCCCACGCGGGCATGTGGACATAGCCCCAGAATGGGAGAATCCAGCCGCATGGCTGCCTACTACACTCAGCATGGCACTTAGACAATGGTGACAATATTGGGATATTTCTCCAACCTCTAAATGATATCTTGGTTTTGTGTTTTGGTCCAGGTAAATCAACACACGTGTGCATCACAATCAGGTTTGCCCTCAACTGACATTCACATGAGAGGGATTATAATTTTTTTCCTCGCTAGAGGTGATTGATACTAAGCTAACTGCTGTACCCCTGCTAATCCAACGGAGACCATTTAACTCAATAATTGAGAGCCAACTCTTCATAACTGCTCAGGTCAATCACAGGTTGCCTTCATGACCAACTCAGCCAGCGGTGAGCTCCAGACGCAAATACTTTTTCCTTAAGTGTGTCGTCTCAGTGGAGTTGCGTTAACGTTTAATGGAGGGCCTAAGCCTGTCAGAAAGTTCAGATCCCATAGAATTCCTACAGTGCAAAAGGAGGCCGTTAGGCCCATCGAGTCTACACCAACTCTCTGAAAGAGCACCCTATCTAGGCTCACTCCCCCGCCATATCCCCATCAAACTTAGGACACTAGGGGCAGTACGGTGGCAGAGTGGTTAGAACTGCTGCCTCACGGCGCTGAGGACCCGGGTTAGATCCCGGCCTGGGTCACTGTCCGTGTGGAGTTTGCACATTCTCCCCGTGTCTGCGTGGGTTTCACCCCCACAACCCAAAAATGTGCAGGCTAGGTGGATTGGCCACGCTAAATTACCCCTCAATTGGAAAACAAATATTGGGGAATTATAATTTATATTAAAAAATCAACCTTTATGAAATGAAAATGAAATGAAAATCGCTTATTGTCACGAGTAGGCTTCAAATGAAGTTACTGTGAAAAGCCCCTAGTCGCCACATTCCGGCGCCTGTTCGGGGAGGCTGTTACGGGAATCGAACCGTGCTGCTGGCTTGCCTTGGTCTGCTTTCAAAGCCAGCGATTAGCCCTGTGAGCTAAACAGCCCCTGGACACAAAGGGGCAATTTAGCACGGCCAATCCACCTAACCTGCACATTTTTGGACAGCGATAGGAAACCGGAGCACCCGGAAAAACCCATACAGACACGAGGAGAAAGTACAATCTCCACACAGCTAGTCGCCCCAGGCCGGAATTGAACCCTGGCGTTGGGAGGCAACAGTTCCAAAACAAACAAACAATACACGTTTTTAAAAAAGTGATCCCACCATTTGAACTGGCATTAATGACTCAAATTGTGAATTGAACATACTGGGACTTGTAAAGCTGTTGTCTGGACTGGAGTGGCCAGTGTGGTGATGGTTGGATTGTGCATCGCGGCAATAACTGGGCTGCGATCAGCTTTCAAAGTAGTGAGGACCAAGGAGTCTGTCTTTATGAGCTGGGGCTGTACCAGGACCTGGAATAGAAGAAAATACACCAAGCGGAACATTAAAAATCTGCCAGTGAGGTTCTCAATAACCAATTGATCAAAATAATAGTTTCAGAATCATTAAGGAATACAGCTAATTTCACAAACGGGACCAGGATCTAATGTTTGGTCCAAAAAAAGTGATACGTTAAGCTGCAACTGGTTAATGATAAGATGCTGCAATGTTCTCTCGTCAGATTTAGGACAGATTGTCAGACTAGGAAGATTCTGGACATTAACAGGAGTACGGGGCAAAGATTTGGTTACACAAAATGCTACTTATGAAATGTCCTAACCTGTGGGAGATTCTGAATCTTACCACTACACTCTCTCAATGATAATTTTGTTGGGTTTTCAACTCAGCAACAAAAACACATTCAACTTTGGCAAATTGAGGCTCAAAGCAGTGATTCTACAGGAGGCGGACGTGGATGAGAAATTAATTCATTCCTCTGAGGCAGGAATTGCGGCCTTTGCTACTCAATGTGGAGGGGGAAAAGAGGATGGAGGTGGAGGAGGAAAAGAGGATGGAAGTACTTTGGAATTACTTTAAAAAAAATAAATTTAGAGTATCCAATTATTTTATTATCCAATCAAGGGCCAATTTAGCGTGGCCAATCCATCTACCCTGCACATCTTTGAGTCAAGGGGGCGAAACCCATGCAGACACGGGGAGAATGTGCAAACTCCACACGGACAGTGACCCGGGGCCGGGATCAAACCCAGGTCCTCAGCGGCGTAGGCAGCAGTGTTAACCACTACGCCACCGTGCTGCCCTTGCAATGGCATTTTACATTGTAGTTTAATGCGTCATGTTCTCAATGACGTAATAAAGCAGCAAATAAGAGTCCATTTGTTTCAGTTGGCAGCAACCTCATATCCTCGTTAAATAGTTCCGGATTGAAGTTCTGCTCCAGGACCTTCGTTTAAATAGCCACCGACCAGTGGCTTCAGAAACCAGTCTATTATAGGGTACTTCAACAAATACCTTTTGAACATCCATATACACATCAACTGCACCACCCAAAGAGCATAAGAATTAGGAGAAGGCCATTCAGCCCCTCAAGCCTGCTTTGCCATTCAACAAGATCATGTGGCCTCTATTTCTTTTTCCTGCCTGCCCCTCCATCACCTTCCATTTTTGATTTTAAAAATCTCTCCAACTCAGCCG
This sequence comes from Scyliorhinus canicula, assembly GCF_902713615.1. NCBI lineage: Eukaryota > Metazoa > Chordata > Chondrichthyes > Carcharhiniformes > Scyliorhinidae > Scyliorhinus > Scyliorhinus canicula. Next base: position 25,419,235 of record NC_052168.1, on the reverse strand, counting down.
TGAGTATATTCAGAACCCACTGCTCTCTGGGATTGAGAATTTCACAGACTAACGACCCTCAAAGAGAGAAAATTAAATCACATCTCAGTCTCAAATGGGAGAACCTTCATCTTTAAACTGTGTTGCTCAGATTCAGACTCCCCCCTTAAGGGGAAACATCCTCTCAGCTAACAAATTCCTGTCGGATCTTCTATGTTTCAATAAGATCACCTCTTGTTTTTCTCAATTCCAATGGGAATCGGCCCAAGCTGCTCAACCTTTCCTCAAATTAGTCGAATGAACCTTCTCTGAACTGCCTCTAATGCAATTATATACTTTCTACAGTAAGGAGACCAAAACCGTACACAGTCTCATCAAGACCCTTTCTATTATTTCGAGGGACACGGTCATACTTGTCAGGTTCTATTTGCCATTGACCAATTGGTGTCGAGTCATTAGTTAACCCATTTTCCAAGCAAAAATCAATTTTAAGTTGTGGCTCCATGTGACTCTCACCATCGTTAGGTCGACTAGCCAAAGTTTCGCTCTTTCCACCTCAGCAACCTAGGATTATCCAGTCATAGACTCACAGAGTCCACAGCACAGAGAAGGCCCTTCAGCCCATTGCATCCATGGCTGTCAATAACAACCACCTAACTATTCTAATCCCATTTTCCAGCAGGCCCTTGTATACCGTGGCCTTGCAAGTGCTCATCTAAATGCTTCTTAAATGAGGGTCTCTGCCTCCACCACCCTTTCAGGCAGCGAGTTCCAGACTCCCACCACCCTCTGGGTTAAAGGGTTTTTCCTCACATCCCCTCTAAACCTCCTGCCCCTTACCTTCAATCTGTGCCCCCGCTCACTGATTCCTCCACCAAGGGGAAAAGTTTCTTCCTGTCTACTCTATCTATGCCCCTCATAATGTTATGCATCTCAATCATGCCCCCCTCAATTTCCTCTGCTCCAGGAAAAATAACCCCAGTCTATCCAATCTCTCTTCATAGCTAAAACTCTCCAGCCCAGGCAACATCCTGGTAAATCTCCTCTGCACCCTTCCCAGTGGCTATCACATCCCTTCATATGCCTTCTTAACCACTGCATCCACCTGCTCTGACCTTAAAGTGTACATGCACACCAAGGTCCCTTTGATCCGCGGTGCTCCCAGAGACCTGCCGTTCATCATATATTCCCCTTGCTTTGTCTGTCCTACCTCACCTATCTGGATTGAATTCCACTTGCCACAAATCGGCCCATCTATAATATCCTGCAATCGAAAGCTATCCTCCTGACTATTTACCACCCCATCAATTTTGAAAAAATGAAATGAAAATCGCTTATTGTCACGAGTAGGCTTCAAATGACGTTACTGTGAAAAGCCCCTAGTCGCCACATTCCGGCGCCTGTTCGGGGAGGCTGGTACGGGAACGGGAAGCAATTTTCGTATCATCCGCAAATTTACTGATCAACCCTCCTACATTCATGTCTAAATCAGACTTCCGGCGGCGGCTATGAAGGAGTAGGTCGCACATTTGGTGGCTCCCGCTTGGGTCGGAACTTTGGACCTTCCCCCCCCCCCGATTTATTTGTCGGATCTGAAGTGGAAAATTGATGTTAGATACAACTGAGATGAGGAGTGCTCGCAAAGGAAGAAACAGGCGAACGGAGAAGGCTTGGGTTGAGGCTGCAGCGGGAGAAAGCATGGCAGAGGACCGGAGTCCTGGGTTGACGATCCAGCAGTTGATGCAGTTCATACATTCGCCAAGCAGAAGCAGGACTGCTTGGGGACCCGATTAAGGAGTCGATTGCGCGGCTGGAACTCAGACTGGATGCTCAGGATAGGGCGATCCAGAAAGTGGAGAAGGCGCTGGCTGAGCAGGAGCACCAAACTGCGGTGGAGTTGGAGGTGGGGATGCTGAGAGACCAGCAGAAAAGGCTCCTGGAGAGCTTGGGCGATATGTTTATAGAAGGGAGCTTTCCCAGCTTGAGGGAACTGGAGGTGATGTTAGAACTGACAGGAGGGGATGAATTTAGGTACCTGCAGGCAGGTCTCAACCTTCCCGCACCTACCAACAAGGGGGGATACAGGACAGGGTAGTTTCCAAAGTGTGGGTGGGAGACGGGAGGGTTTCTGACATTTATAAGGAGCTTATGGGGTCAGAGGAAACGCAGACTGAGGAGCTGAAACACAATTGCGAAGAGGAGTTAGGAGGAGAGATAGAGAATGGTCTCTGGGTGGATGCGTTGAGTAGAGTCAACGTGACCACAACATGTGCCAGGCTCAGCCTGATACAGTTTAAGGTCGTTCACCGGGCTCACATGACAGTGGCCCGGATGAGCAGGTTCTTTGGGGTGGAAGACTGGTACGCAAGGTGTGCGTGAGGACCAGCGATGCCATGTCCACATGTTCTGGGCATGCCTGAAGCTTAGGGGATTCTAGCAGGGGTTTGCGGACGTCATGTCCAAAATATTGAAAACAAGGGTGGCACCGAGTCCAGAGGTAGCGATTCAGCAAGGGACCCAACATTGATCCCTGCGGGACCCCAACACTGATCCCCGTCCCCAACACTGATCCCTGTCCCCAACACTGATCCCTGTGGGACCCCAACACTGATCCCTGCGGGACCCCAACACTGATCCCTGCGGGACCCCAACACTGATCCCTGTGGGACCCCAACACTGATCCCTGCGGGACCCCAACACTGATCCCTGTGGGACCCCAACACTGATCCCTGCGGGACCCCAACAATGATCCCTGTGGGACCCAACATTGATCCCTGCGGGACCCCAACACTGATCCCTGTGGGACCCCAACACTGATCCCTGCGGGACCCCAACACTGATCCCTGCGGGACCCCAACACTGATCCCTGCGGGACCCCAACACTGATCCCTGCGGGACCCCAACACTGATCCCTGTGGGACCCCAACACTGATCCCTGTGCCCAACACTGATCCCTGCGGGACCCCAACACTGATCCCTGTGGGACCCCAACACTGATCCCTGTGGGACCCCAACACTGATCCCTGCGGGACCCCAACACTGATCCCTACGGGACCCCAACACTGATCCCTGCGGGACCCCAACACTGATCCCTGCGGGGCCCCAACACTGATCCCTGCGGGGCCCCAACACTGATCCCTGCGGGACCCCAACACTGATCCCTGCGGGACCCCAACACTGATCCCTGCGGGACCCCAACACTGATCCCTGCGGGACCCCAACACTGATCCCTGCGGGACCCCAACACTGATCCCTGCGGGACCCCAACACTGATCCCTGCGGGACCCCAACACTGATCCCTGCGGGACCCCAACACTGATCCCTGCGGGACCCCAACACTGATCCCTGTGGGACCCCAACACTGATCCCTGTCCCCAACACTGATCCCTGTGGGACCCCAACACTGATCCCTGTGGGGCCCCAACACTGATCCCTGCGGGGCCCCAACACTGATCCCTGTCCCCAACACTGATCCCTGCGGGACCCCAACACTGATCCCTGTGGGACCCCAACACTGATCCCTGTGGGACCCCAACACTGATCCCTGTGGGACCCCAACACTGATCCCTGTGGGACCCCAACACTGATCCCTGCGGGACCCCAACATTGATCCCTGTGGGACCCCAACACTGATCCCTGTGGGACCCCAACACTGATCCCTGTGGGACCTCAACACTGATCCCTGTGGGACCCCAACACTGATCCCTGTCCCCAACACTGATCCCTGTGGGACCCCAACACTGATCCCTGTCCCCAACACTGATCCCTGCGGGACCCCAACACTGATCCCTGCGGGACCCCAACACTGATCCCTGCGGGACCCCAACACTGATCCCTGTAGGACCCCAACACTGATCCCTGTCCCCAACACTGATCCCTGTCCCCAACACTGATCCCTGTCCCCAACACTGATCCCTGTGGGACCCCAACACTGACCCCTGTCCCCAACACTGATCCCTGTGGGACCCCAACACTGATCCCTGTCCCCAACACTGATCCCTGTGGGACCCCAACACTGATCCCTGTGGGACCCCAACACTGATCCCTGTCCCCAACACTGATCCCTGTGGGACCCCAACACTGATCCCTGTGGGACCCCAACACTGATCCCTGTCCCCAACACTGATCCCTGCGGGACCCCAACACTGATCCCTGCGGGACCCCAACACTGATCCCTGCGGGACCCCAACACTGATCCCTGCGGGACCCCAACACTGATCCCTGTGGGACCCCAACACTGATCCCTGTCCCCAACACTGATCCCTGCGGGACCCCAACACTGATCCCTGTGGGACCCCAACACTGATCCCTGTGGGACCCCAACACTGATCCCTGTCCCCAACACTGATCCCTGTGGGACCCCAACACTGATCCCTGTGGGACCCCAACACTGATCCCTGCGGGACCCCAACACTGATCCCTGCGGGTCCCCAACACTGATCCCTGTGGGACCCCAACACTGATCCCTGTGGGACCCCAACACTGATCCCTGTGGGACCCCAACACTGATCCCTGTGGGACCCCAACACTGACCCCTGTCCCCAACACTGATCCCTGTGGGACCCCAACACTGATCCCCGCGGGACCCCAACACTGATCCCTGTGGGACCCCAACACTGATCCCTGCGGGACCCCAACACTGATCCCTGTGGGATCCCAACACTGATCCCTGTGGGACCCCAACACTGATCCCTGCGGGACCCCAACACTGATCCCTGTCCCCAACACTGATCCCCGTCCCCAACACTGATCCCCGTCCCCAACACTGATCCCCGTCCCCAACACTGATCCCTGTGGGACCCCAACACTGATCCCTGTGGGACCCCAACACTGATCCCTGCGGGTCCCCAACACTGATCCCTGTGGGACCCCAACACTGATCCCTGTGGGACCCCAACACTGATCCCTGTGGGACCCCAACACTGATCCCTGTGGGACCCCAACACTGACCCCTGTCCCCAACACTGATCCCTGTGGGACCCCAAAACTGATCCCCGCGGGACCCCAACACTGATCCCTGTGGGACCCCAACACTGATCCCTGCGGGACCCCAACACTGATCCCTGTGGGACCCCAACACTGATCCCTGTGGGACCCCAACACTGATCCCTGCGGGACCCCAACACTGATCCCTGTCCCCAACACTGATCCCCGTCCCCAACACTGATCCCCGTCCCCAACACTGATCCCCGTCCCCAACACTGATCCCCGTCCCCAACACTGATCCCTGTGGGACCCCAACACTGATCCCTGTGGGACCCCAACACTGATCCCTGTGGGACCCCAACACTGATCCCTGTGGGACCCCAACACTGATCCCTGCGGGACCCCAATACTGATCCCTGCGGGACCCCAACACTGATCCCTGCGGGACCCCAACACTGATCCCTGTCCCCAACACTGATCCCTGCGGGACCCCAACACTGATCCCTGCGGGACCCCAACACTGATCCCTGCGGGACCCCAACACTGATCCCTGCGGGACCCCAACACTAATCCCTGTGGGACCCCACTGGACACAGGCTTCCAGTTAGAAAAACACCCCTCGACCATCACCCTCTGCTTCCTCCCACTCAGCCAATTCTGGGTCCAATTTGCCAAATTTCCTTGGAGATCCCATGGACTCTTACCTTCGCTGTCAGTCTCCCATGTGGGACTTTATCAAAAGCTTTGCTGAAGTCCAAGTAGACGATGTCAAATGCATTTCCCTCATCTGCACACCTGGCCACCTCTTCGGAAAATTGAATCAAGTTGGTCAGACACGACCTCCCCTTAACAAGACCATGCTGACTGTTCCTGATTAATCCCTGCCTCTCCAAATTCAGATTAATTCTGTCTCCCAGAATTGCTTCTAATAGTTTCCCCACAACAGGTTAGACGGACTGGCCTGTAGTTTCCTGATTTATCCCTTCCTCCCTTCTTGAATAATGGTCCCACATTGGCTATCCTCCAGTCCTCTGGCACCTCTCCTGTGGCCAGAGAGGAATTAAAAATTATTGCCAGCGCCCGTGCTATTCCCCCCCCCCCCCCCCTCACCCCCCCGACTTACGTCTCTCAAATGGGATACATTTCATCCGGCCCTGGAAATTTGTCTCTTTTAAAGCCTGCCAGACCACCCAGAACCTCCTCTCTGTCTATGTTGATCTCTAATTTTATCACATTCCTTCTATCTAATTTGTATACGCACACTGTCCCTCCCGGGAGTGATACAAAGTGTTAAGACCATAAGACATAGGAGTGGAAGTAAGGCCATTCGGCCCATCGAGTCCACTCCACCATTCAATCATGGTTGATTTCAACTCCATTTACCCGCTCTCTCCCCATAGCCCTTAATTCCTCGAGAAATCAAGAATTTATCAATTTCTGTCTTAAAGACACTCAATGTCCCGGCCTCCACCGCCCTCTGTGGCAATGAATTCCACAGACCTACCACTCTCTGGCTGAAGAAATTTCTCCTCATCTCTGTTCTAAAGTGACTCCCTTTTATTCTAAGGCTGTGCCCCCGCGTCCTAGTCTCCCCTGCTAATGGAAACAACTTCCCTACGTCCATCCTATCCAAGCCATTCATTATCTTGTACGTTTCTATTAGATCTCCCCTCAACCTCCTAAACTCCAATGAATATAATCCCACGATCCTCAGACGTTCATCGTATGTTAGGCCTACCATTCCTGGGATCATCCGTGTGAATCTCCGCTGGACCCGCTCCAGTGCCAGTATGTCCTTCCTGAGGTATGGGGCCCAAAATTGCTCACAGTATTCTAAATGGGGCCTAACTAGTGCTTTATAAAGCCTCAGAAGTACATCCCTGCTTTTATATTCCAAGCCTCTTGAGATAAATGACAACATTACATTTGCTTTCTTAAATACAGACTCAACCTGCAAGTTTACCTTTAGAGAACCCTACCTACGTTCTCTGGCTCCACACACAAATGATCACCGTCGTCCTTAGTGGGCCCTATTCTTTCCCTAGTTATCCTTAATATACTTGTAAAACAAATTAGGATTTTCCTTTATTTTATCTGCCAGTATCCTTTCATGTCCCCTTTTCGCTCTCCTAATTTCATTTTTAAGTTCTCTCTTGCACATTCTATATGCCTCTAGGGCGTCTGCTGTCTTCAGCCACGATATCGGCCATAAGCCTCCCTTTTTCTCCTGATCCAATGCTGTATATCCCGCGATATCCAGGGCTCACTGGGTTTGTTGGGCCCACCCTTTTGCTTTATTGGAACAAGATGTTGTTCCAACAAAACAAGATTGGCCCTGTACTGTCCCTTCTTGAATGCGTCCCTCTGTTCTGGCCCAGATTTATCTAAACGTGTCTGCTCCCAGTCCACTCTGGCCCAATCATATCTGATATTATAATCGGCCTACCCCCAGTTTAAAATTTTGATTTCAGGCCCATCCTTGTCCTTTTCCATAACAATCTTGAATCAAACAAGAAATTTGCCTACATATCTTCTCTTCTATTTCTCTCAGACTGTTAGGGGACGTATAGAACATTTCCAGTAATGTGACTGCTCCTTTTCGGTTTTTCAGTTCTACCCATATGGTTTCAGTTGACGAGTCTTCGAAGCTGTCGTCCCTTCTTACTCCTCTAATTGATTCCCTGATCAAAATCAGTCGGGCCATATGACTGTCGTATTTTGCATTCTGCTAATTTTGAAATACTTCCTCTGTCTATTTTTTACAAGAACCAATTTCTCAACTTCTCCACTCACTCTCTTATTGTGACATTCTCGATGGTAGCCATGATGTGGAGATGCGGCGTTGGACTGGGGTGAGAACAGTAAGAAGTCTTACAACACCTGGTTAAAGTCCAACAGGTTTGTTTCAAACACTAGCTGTCGGATCATCTGAGGAAGGAGCAGTGCTCCGAAAGCTCGTGTTTGAAGCAAGCCTGTTGGACTTTAACCTGGTGTTGTAAGACTTCTTACTGTGACATTGTCACCACTGACACACAGAAGCAGCATTGCACTGCTGCACTGCACCGACATACCATGGATCCTTAGACAGCACCGTCCAAACCCATAACCTCTACCACCTAGGACAAGGGCAGCAGACACATGGGAACGCCGCCACTCACTGGTTGTACTCCAAGACACCTTGACTTGGAACTATATCATCGTTCCTTCATTGTCACTGGGTGAAAACCCCTTCCTATAGGGCGGCATGGTGGCACAGTGCTCAGCATTGTTGCCTATCAGTGCCAGAGCCCCGGTTTCAGTTCTGGCCTTGGGTGAGTGTCAGTGTGGAGTTTGCATGTTCTCCCCGTGTCTGTGTGGGTTTCCTCCGGGTGCTCCGGTTTCCTCCCACAGTCCAAGATGTGCAGATTAGGTGGATTGGCCACGCTAAATTGCCCCTTAGTGTCCAAAGATGTTAGGTTAGATGGGATTACGGGGATAGGGTGGGGGAATAGGCCACGGGAGAGAGCTCTTTCAGAGGGCCTGCACAGACTCAATGGTCCAAATGGTTTTCACCTGCACTATAGGGATACTATGGATTCCAACAGCACCCCCCGCCCCCCAATAATCTGTTGTACTATTCACAATTTCAACAAGCTACATTATTTCCATAGTATGATCTTTGAGTATTGCCCAGAATTCAATTATCAATCCCCGTTCCACAGAAGGCATTTTTTGACACTGGGGGGGGGGGGGGGGGGGGGGGGGGGGGGGCGCGCGGGCGGAGGGAGAGGAGAGAGAGAGAGAGAGACTTGGGTGTTTTGGGGAATAAACTTGCTTTCAGCCAAGTGTATTCCAGGTGGAACCATTATACTGGCTCCGGAAGCCAGTGTCTCATCTCTGAAGCCATTGGGCCTGTCTAAATTTATATCATTATTCCTAGGCCAGTTGCCTTCCTTTTTTAAAAGTGCCCAATTGTTTTTCCTAATTAAGGGGGAATTTTGCGTGGCCAATCTACCTAATCTGCACATCTTTGGGTTGTGGGGGTGAAACCCAGGCAGACTCGGGGAGAATGTGCAAACTCCACACGGACAGTGACCCAGAGCCGGAAACGAATCCGGGTCCTCAGCGCCGTGAGGCAGCAGTGCTAACCGCCCTTTCCTGTTGCCTTCCTGTTGACACTGTACTTCCACGGCTGCATCAGCTCAGAAACTATCACGGTCCATACAGCATTCAGAAGCCTCCTCCCTTTTGACAAGAATATTTCCAAATAGCTACTCATCCAGCTTAAGTGATAGGAGAGAAAATCATTTCTTTAATTTTTCGCAGTATGTGTAAAAAGATATATAATTTAAGTGGCAAATGTAAAGAAACTGTGTACTTACAGGTACCTGCTGTACCTGTGGCGAGAGTGTTTGGACAGTGGTGGTAGTGCCCGGGGTCAGCGTCTGAATGGTGCCGATGGTGGTGGTTGAAGTCAGCATCCTGGACAGGCCGGGCACTTGCTGCTGGAAGGTAACTGGCTGGACCTGCGGGGAAGTGACCAGGTTCTGTATCTGAGGCTGAAGAACTGCAAAAACATCAGAGGTTAAAAGACGGAAACCTGGGCCATGGACAGCACCAATCACAACACTCCACGTTACTCACATGTACGCAAAACAAAACCTTATCTGAAACACAGGCTTTGATAAACTTGCAAATTGAATGCCGAGTGGGCGCATTCATTTCAATATGGATGCGCGATGGTGAACTATAGTAGGCAGAGTGAGGAGGTCTTGGAAAATGAGAGTTTAAATGCGGTAGCGGAGCAAAAGGAGGTACAGATGAACAAGTCAGTACCAGAGGGTTAGTGCCGACGGGATCCCGTCACTTTGAGTGTTCAACAGGGAGGCCAGTTCATAGAATTTACAGTGCAGAAGGAGGCCATTCAGCCCATCGAGTCTGCACCAGCTCTTGGAAAGAGCACCCTACCCAAGGTCAATACCTCCACCCTAACCCCATAACCCAGTAACCCCACCCAACACTAAGGGCCATTTTGGACACTAAGGGCAATTTAGCATGGCCAATCCGCCTAACCTGCACACCTTGGGACTGTGGGAGGAAACCGGAGCACCCGGAGGAAACCCACGCAGGCACGGGGAGGATGTGCAGACTCCGGACAGACAGTGACCCAAACCGGAATCGAACCTGGGACCCTGGAGCTGTGAAGCATCTGTGCTATCCACAATGCTACCGTGCTGCCCCTTACATCCTCACATCTGAGTTGGTGTCGTCTCGGCTCTTATTTAAAAAATTTTTTTTTTAAATTATTTATAAATTTAGAGTAGCCAATTCCTTTTTTCCAATTAAGGGGCAATTTAGCGTGGCCAATCCACCTACCCTGCACATCTTTGGGTTGTGGGGGTGAAACCCACGCAGACACGGGGAGAATGTGCAAACTCCACACGGACAGTGACCCAGAGCCGGGATCGAACCTGGGACCTCAGCGCCGTGAGGCAGCAGTGCTAACCCACTGCGCCACCGGGCTGCCGGTGTCGTCTCTTATGCGATGCTAAGCAGAATGTCGATTTGCAGATCCGACTGCACCTTAAATTTCAGGGTTTTTTTATGCTTTGACCAGAGTGATTGATAACCAGCGAGGTTAATGACAGCAGCTCCTAGCCTAAAAGAAGATCTGCCCCGTCATCTTGGAATACAAAATCCACATTCATCTGCCTCAATCTGTGGACGGTGACCCTCAATCACCCTCAGGCCACCTGTGTGCAGGGTTATGACTGAAGACTGCCAGTCACATCCTCTATCTGTTCCTGTCACCACTTCCCATCGCCACACAACTTAAGAACATAAGAACTAGGAGCAGGAGTCGGCCATCTGGCCCCTCGAGCCTGCTCCGCCATCCAATGAGATCATAGCTGATCTTTTGTGGACTCAGCTCCACTTTCCGGCCCGAACACCATAACCCTTAATCTTTATTCTTCATAAAACTATCTATCTTTACCTTAAAAACATTTAATGAAGGAGCCTCAACTGCTTCACTGGGCAAGGAATTCCATAGATTCACAACCCTTTGGGTGAAGAAGTTCCACCTAAACTCAGTCCTAAATCTACTTCCCCTTATTTTGAGGCTATGTCCCCTAGTTCTGCTTTCACCCGCCAGTGGAAACAACCTGCCCGCATCTATCCTATCTATTCCCTTCATAATTTTAAATGTTTCTATAAGATCCCCCCTCATCCTTCTAAATTACAAGTACAGTCCCAGTCTACTCAACCTCTCCTCATAATCCAACCCCTTCAGCTCTGGGATTAACCTAGTGAATCTCCTCTGCACACCCTCCAGTGCCAGTACGTCCTTTCTCAAGTAAGGAGACCAAAACTGAACACAATACTCCAGGTGTGGCCTCACTAACACCGTATACAATTGCAGCATACCCTCCCTAGTCTTAAACTCCATCCCTCTAGCAATGAAGGACAAAATTCCATTTGCCTTGGTGCGTCTGATATGTTAGCTGGCGAATGTCGTACAACTGGCATACTGAGTATATTTAAGTCAGTGAGGTTTGTGTAGAGCCACCCCCCCCCCCGCGCTCACATACGAGGCAGCAAATGCTGCATTGGTACAACGTGCGCCTATAGTGCAGCGGCTCAAAAATGCAGATTAGGAACTGGGATCCCTTCCTGCAGGGACACTACTGAAAAGCAAAAAAATGATGTTAAACTGTACCGAACGTTGATTCGGCCACAATTAGAATACTGTGCACAGTTCTAGTCTCCATATCATAGGAAGAAAATAGAGCCAAGGGATGCTACACAGAACGGTGACACCAGAATGGTTACTCCCAACAGGAAGGGTCGAACAGACTGGGTTATTTTATTTAGCAAAGGGCAGCATGGTGGCACAGTGGGTTAGCACTGCTGCCACCCAGAGCCAGGGACCCGGGTTCAATTTCGGCCTCGGTTGAAATGAAATGGAAATCGCTTATTGTCACAAGTAGGCTTCAAATGAAGTTACTGTGAAAAGCCCCTAGTCGCCACATTCCGGTGCCTGCTTGGGGAGGCTGGTACGGGAATTGAACCGTGCTGCTGGCCTGCCCTTGTCTGCTTTCAAAGCTAGCGATTTAGCTGTGTGCTAAACCAGCCCCTGGTTGACTGCCTATGTGTTGCGTTCTCCTGTGTGCATGGATTAAGGGGCGGCACGGTAGCACTGTAGTTAGCACAGCTGCTTCACAGCTCCAGGGTCCCAGGTTCGATTCCCGCTTGGGGCACTGTCTGTGTAGAGTCTGCACGTCCTCCCCATGTCTACATGGGTTTCCTCCGGGTGCTCCGGTTTCCTCCTACAAGTCCCGAAAGACGTGCTTGTTAGATAATTTGGACATTCCGAATTCTCCCTCCGTGTACCGAACAGGTGGCAGAATGTGACGAACAGGCGGCAGAATGTGACGACTAGGGGCTTTTCACAGTAACTTCACTGCAGTGTTAATTTTTTTTTTAAATTTAGAGTACCCAATTCATATTTTCCAGTTAAGGGGCAATTTAGCGTGGCCAATCCACCTAGCTTGCATATTTTTGGGTTGTGGGGGCAAAACCCACGCAAACACGGGGAGAATGTGCAAATTCCAAAACAGACAGTGACCCAGAGCCGGGATCAAACCTGGGACCTCGGCGCCGTGAGGCTGCAGTGCTATCCCACTGCGCCACCGTGTTGCCCTATTGCAGTGTTAATGTGAGCCTGCTTGTGACAATAATAAAGATTATTATTCCTCCGAATGCTCCGGTTTCCTCCCAGTCCAAAGATGTGTGGGTTAGGTAGATCGGTCATGCTATATTACCCATAATGTCCAAACGTAGGTGAGGTTATGGGGTTACAGGGATAGGGTAGGGGGTGGTGGGCCTAGTTAGGATGCTCGTTCAGAGGGTCAGTGCAGACTCGATGGGCGGAATGGCCTCCTTCTGCACTGTACTGATTCTATGAAGAGGAGACTTGGTGAAGACCCAATAAAGGACATTCAGATGATGAAAGGATTGAATTGGGGTCATGTGGACAGCTTGCAATCATGGGATGGTGACACAGGGAGAGGAAAGATAACACAGGGGCCAGAAGCAAAAGATTTATAGCCACAATGAATTTGGGTGGCACGGTGGTTAGCACTGCTGCCTCACAGCTCCAGGGACCCGGGTTCAATTCCAGCCTTGGTCTGTGTGGAGTGTGGAATGGCCATGCTAAATTGCCCCTATCCTTGGCGAGTCGGGTTCAGACTATTAAAACGAACGTGCTCTCGAGATTTTTATTTATTTTTCAGTGTTGCCCCATTTTTCTCCGCAAATCCTTTTTTATCAAGGTCAACAAATTGATATTTTCTTATATGTGGGCGGGTAGGACTCCCAGAATCTGGCATTCTGCTCCAAAGTGGCAGGCAGCCAGAGGCCTGCCCTCCCCAATTTTCTGTTTTTGTAATTGGGCAGCCAATATTCAGAATTGTTGTGATCTCGCCATCCCGGATCCACATGAAATGAAATGAAATGAAAATCACTTATTGTCACGAGTAGGCTTCAATGAAGTTACTGTGAAAAGCCCCTAGTCGCCACATTCCGGCGCCTGTCCGGGGAGGCTGGTACGGGAAACATGGAAACAACTTCCCAAACATTGAGTGGAAACTCTTTAGATCAAATAGTTTGGATGGGGTAGTGTTTGTGCAGTGTGTCCAGGAAGCTTTTCTAACACAGTATGTAGATTGTCCGACCAGAGGGGAGGCCATATTGGATTTAGTACTTGGTAATGAACCAGGGCAGGTGATAGATTTGTTAGTGGGGGAGCATTTTGGAGGTAGTGACCACAATTCTGTGACCTTCACTTTAGTAATGGAGAGGGATAGGTGCGAGCAACAGGGCAAGGTTTATAATTGGGGGAAGGGTAAATACAATGCTGTCAGACAAGAATTGAAGTGCAGAAGTTGGGAACATAGGCTGTCAGGGAAGGACACAAGTGAAATGTGGAACTTGTTCAAGGATCAGGTACTGCGTGTCTTTGATATGTATGTCCCTGTCAGGCAGGGAAGAGATGGTCGAGTGAGGGAACCATGGTTGACAAGAGAGGTTGAATGTCTTGTTAAGAGGAAGAAGGAGACTTATGTAAGGCTGAAGAAACAAGGTTCAGACAGGGCGCTGGAGGGATACAAGATAGCCAGGAGGGAACTGAAGAAAGGGATTAGGAGAGCTAAGAGAGGGCATGAAAAATCTTTGGCGGGTAGGATCAAGGAAAACCCCAAGGCCTTTTACACATACGTGAGAAATATGAGAATGACTAGAGTGAGAGTAGGTCCGATTAAGGACAGTAGCGGGAGATTGTGTATTGAGTCTGAAGAGATAGGAGAGGTCTTGAACAAGTATTTTTCTTCAGTATTTACAAATGAGAGGGGCCATATTGTTGGAGAGGACAGCGTGAAGCAGACTGATAAGCTTGAGGAGATACTTGTCAGGAAGGAAGATGTGTTGCGCGTTTTGAAAAACTTGAGGATAGACAAGTCCCCCGGGCCTGACGGGATATATCCAAGGATTCTATGGGAAGCAAGAAATGAAATTGCAGAGCCGTTGGCAATGATCTTTTCGTCCTCGCTGTCAACAGGGGTGGTACCAGAGGATTGGAGAGTGGCGAATGTCGTGCCCCTGTTCAAAAAAGGGAATAGGGATAACCCTGGGAATTACAGGCCAGTTAGTCTTACTTCGGTGGTAGGCAAAGTAATGGAAAGGGTACTGAGGGATAGGATTTCTGAGCATCTGGAAAGGCATTGCTTGATTAGGGATAGTCAGCACGGATTTGTGAGGGGTAGGTCTTGCCTTACAAGTCTTATTGAATTCTTTGAGGAGGTGACCAAGCATGTGGATGAAGGTAAAGCAGTGGATGTAGTGTACATGGATTTTAGTAAGGCATTTGATAAGGTTCCCCATGGTAGGCTTATGCAGAAAGTAAGGAGGCATGGGATAGTGGGAAATTTGGCCAGTTGGATAACAAACTGGCTAACCGATAGAAGACAGAGAGTTGTGGTGGATGGCAAATATTCAGCCTGGAGCCCAGTTATCAGTGGCGTACCGCAGGGATCAGTTCTGGGTCCTCTGCTGTTTGTGATTTTCATTAACGACTTGGATGAGGGAGTTGAAGGGTGGGTCAGTAAATTTGCAGATGATACGAAGATTGGTGGAGTTGTGGATAGTGAGGAGGGCTGTTGTCGGCTTCAAAGAGACATAGATAGAATGCAGAGCTGGGCTGAGAAGTGGCAGATGGAGTTTAACCCTGACAAGTGTGAGGTTGTCCATTTTGGAAGGACAAATCTGAATGCGGAATACAGGGTTAATGGTAGGGTTCTTGGCAATGTGGAGGAGCAGAGAGATCTTGGGGTCTATGTTCATTGTTCTTTGAAAGTTGCCACTCAAGTGGATAGAGCTGTGAAAAAGGCCTATGGTGTGCTAGCGTTCATTAGCAGAGGGATTGAATTTAAGAGCCGTGAGGTGATGATGCAGCTGTACAAAACCTTGGTCAGGCCACATTTGGAGTACTGTGTGCAGTTCTGGTCACCTCATTTTAGGAAGGATGTGGAAGCTTTGGAAAAGGTGCAGAGGAGATTTACCAGGATGTTGCCTGGAATGGAGAGTAGGTCATACGAGGAAAGATTGAGGGTGCTGGGCCTTTTCTCATTGGAACGGAGAAGGATGAGGGGCGACTTGATAGAGGTTTATAAGATGATCAGGGGAATAGATAGAGTAGATAGTCAGAGACTTTTTCCCCGGGTGGAACACACCATTACAAGGGGACATAAATTTAAGATAAATGGTGGAAGATATAGAGGGGATGTCAGAGGTAGGTTCTTTACCCAGAGAGTAGTGGGGGCATGGAATGCACTGCCTGTGGTAGTAGTTGAGTCGGAAAATTTATGGACCTTCAAACGGCTATTGGATAGGTACTTGGATTAGGGTAGAATAAGGGAGTGTAGGTTAACTTCTTAAGGGCAGCACGGTAGCATTGTGGATAGCACAATTGCTTCACAGCTCCAGGGTCCCAAGTTCGATTTCGACTTGGGTCACTGTCTGTGTGGAGTCTGCACATCCTCCCCGTGTCTGCGTGGGTTTCCGCCGGGTGCTCCGGTTTCCTCCCACAGTCCAAAGATGTGCAGGTTGGGTGGATTGGCCATGACAAATTGTCCAAAATTCTAAGATTAACCTAGGACAAAAGTTCGGCGCAACATCGTGGGCCGAAGGGCCTGTTCTGTGCTGTATTTCTCTATCTATCTCTAAATGGAAGAACGCTGCTGCATTACTTCTACTCTCCAAGCAATAGTTACTGCATCGCAACGATTCCGTTAGATTTTCCTCAAATCCAGTGGTGGTCTCCTTCCTGAGAATTTGGAAGCAGCTTTCCCTGTCTTCGCTAGTCCCTTTGATTGCAATAATGACCTATTCCTACCTGCTGGTTTGGACTCGACATCTAAATCTTGGGAAACGAAGAGTGTGGAGCGGTTTAGAGACCTGATTGTGGAGTGGAGGTTTGCTAGTTTTAAGGAGTTCGCTGAGAAATTCCAGCTGCCCAGTTCCGGTCTTTTTGGGGATATCCAAATTCACGATTTTTCATGTAAAGCTTTTAATAACAATAATAATCGCAGATTGTCACGAGTAGGCTTCAATGAAGTTACTGTGAAAAGCCCCTAGTCGCCACATTCTGGCGCCTGCTCGGGCAGGCTGGAACCCGCGTTGCTGTTCTTGTTCTGCATTACAAGCCAGCTCTCTTAGCCCACTGTGCTAAACCAGCCCCTCCATTACTTTGGCGTCACCCTCTTCCCTGTTGAAGAAGGTTCTGTCCCTGGCTATGCCTGACTGGAGATCTATTTCGGACCTACATGGTCACATCCCTTCAACGGATTCTGCTCTATTGAGTGGTGTGAGGGTGAAATGGGTCCCATTCTTTATGGGGAGGTGTGGAGCGACGACCTTCACAGGGTCAACTCTTCATGGGCTCAGTTGAGTCTAATTTAAGGTTTTGTGCAGGACATATTTGACCAGGGCTAGGATGAGCGGGCTCTTCCCTGGGGTTGAGGATAATTGTATGCGTTGCTCTCGTGGGCCAGCTAACCATACACATATGTTCTGGTCCTGTCCCAAACTGATAGGTTTAGGAAAGAAGCCAAGAAAGCCGAGGTCTGAGATACTCGGTGTAGATTGAATCCGTGTTCGCTGGTGGCCATAGTCGAGGTATCGATTTGCAGTCTGGGGTGAAGGCGGATGCCCTCCCCTTTGCCTCGTTGATAGCCCGGAGACGAATTTTGCTTGGGTGGGTGGAGTTTTCCCACTCTGCCTAGTGCGTCTGCTTGGCTGGGTGAACTAATGTCATTTCTGCATTTGGAGAAGGTCGAGTTCACCACTGAGGGGTCAGTGGAGAGATTCTACCTAAGATGGGAGCCATTCATTTCCTTTTTAAGGAGCAAGTCACCGTCAACTGTTAGGGGGTTAACTTTTGTATTTAAGTTAATGATGTGTTGTGTGCGCTTTTGGTTTATAGAACATAGAACATTACAGCGCAGTACGGGCCCTTCGGCCCTCGATGTTGCGCCGACCTGTGAAACCATCTGAAGCCTATCTGACCTACACTATTCCATTTTCATCCATATGTCTATCCAGTGACCACTTAAATGCCCTTAAAGTTGGCGAGTCTACCACTGTTGCAGGCAGGGCGTTCCACACCCCTACTACTCTCTGAGTAAAGAAACTGCCTCTGACATCTGTCCTATATCTACCACCCCTCAATTTAAAGCTATGTCCCCTCGTGTTGGTCATCCCCATCCGAGGAAAGAGACTCTCACTGTCCACCCTATCTAACCCTTTGACTATCTTATATGTCTCTATTAAGTCACCTCTCAGCCTTCTTCTCTCTAACGAAAACAACCTCAAGTCCCTGAGCCTTTCCTCGTAAGACCTTCCCTCCATACCAGACAACATCCTAGTAAATCTCCTCTGAACCCTTTCCAAAGCTTCCACATCCTTCCTATAATGTGGTGACCTGAACTGCACACAGTACTCCAGGTGCGGCCGCACCAGAGTTATGTACAGCTGCAGCATGACCTCGTGGCTCCGAAACTCAATCCCCCTACTCATAAAGGCTAGCACACCATATGCCTTCTTAACAGCCCTATTAACCTGGGTGGCAACTTTCAGGGATTTATGTACCTGGATGCCGAGATCCCTCTGTTCATCTACACTACCAAGAATCTTGCCATTAGCCCAGTACTCTGCATTCCTGTTACTCCTTCCAAAGTGAACCACCTCACACTTTTCCGCATTAAACTCCATCTGCCACCTCTCAGCCCAGCTCTGCAGCTTATCTATGTCCCTCTGTAACCTATAACATCCTTCAGCACTATCCACAAATCCACCGACCTTCATGTCATCTGCAAATTTACTAACCCATCCTTCTACACCCTCTTCCAGGTCGTTTATAAAAATGACAAACAGCAGTGGCCCCAAAACAGATCCTTGCGGTACACCACTAGTAACTGAACTTCAGGATGAACATTTACCATCAACCACCACCCTCTGTTTTCTTTCAGCTAGCCAATTACTGATCCAAACCGCTAAATCACCTTCAATCCCATACTTCCTTATTTTCTGCAATAACCTGCCGTGGGGAACCTTATCAAACACCTTACTGAAATCCATATACACCACATCAACCGCTTTACCCTCATCCACCTGTTTGGTCACCTTCTCAAAAAACTCAATAAGGTTTGACCTACCCTTCACAAAACCGTGTTGACTATCGCTAATCAACTTGTTCTTTTCAAGATGATTATACACCCTATCTCTTATAACCTTTTCCAACATTTTACCCACAACCGAAGTAAGGTTCACAGGTCTATAATTACCAGGGTTGTCTCTACTCCCCTTCTTGAACAAGGGGACAACATTTGCTATTCTCCACTCTTCCGGCACTATTCCTGTCGACAAAGACGACATAAAGATCAAGGACAAAGGCTCTGCAATCTCCCCCCTGGCTTCCCAGAGAATCCTAGGATAAATCCCATCTGGCCCAGGGGACTTATCTATTTTTACACTTTCCAAAATTGCTAACACCTCCTCCTTGTGAACCTCAATCCCATCTAGCCTGGTTGACTGTACCAGAGTATTCTCCTCGACAACATTGTCTTTCTCCAGTGTAAACACAGACGAAAAATATCCATTTAACGCTTCCCCTATCTCCTCTGATTCCACACACAACTTTCCACTGCTATCCTTGATTGGCCCTAATCTTACTCTAGTCATTCTTTTGTTCCTGATATACCTATAGGAAGCCTTAGGGTTTTCCTTGATCCTATCCGCCAATGACTTTTCGTGTCCTCTCCTCGCTCTTCTTAACTCTCCCTTTAGGTCCTTCCTGGCTAACTTGTAACTCTCAAGTGCCCTAACTGAGCCTTCATGTCTCATCCCAACATAAGCCTTCTTCTTCCTCTTGGCAAGTGCTTCAACTTCCTTAGAAAACCACAGTTCCCTTGCTCGACCACTTCCTCCCTGCCTGACAGGTACATACTTATCAAGGACACGCAGTAGCTGTTCCTTGAACAAGCTCCACATTTCGATTGTACCCATCCCCTGAAGTTTCCTTCCCCATCCTATACATCCTAAATCTTGCCGAATAGCATCATAATTGCCTTTCCCCCAGCTATAATTCTTGCCTTGTGGTATATACCTATCCCTGCCCATCGCTAAAGTAAACGTAACCGAATTGTGATCACTGTCACCAAAGTGCTCACCTACATCTACATCTAACACCTGGCCGGGTTCATTACCTAGTACCAAATCCAATGTGGCATCGCCCCTTGTTGGCCTGTCTACATACTGTGTCAGAAAACCCTCCTGCACACAGTGCACAAAAACTGACCCATCTATAGTACTCGAACTATAGTATTTCCAGTCAATATTTGGAAAGTTAAAGTCCCCCATAACAACTACCCTGTTACTCTCGCTCCTGTCGAGAATCATCTTTGCAATCCTTTCCTCTACATCTCTGGAACTATTCGGAGATCTATAGACAACTCCCAACAGGGTGACCTCTCCTCTCCTGTTCCTAACCTCGGCCCATACTACCTCAGTAGACGAGTCCTCAAACATCCTTTCTACCGCCGTAATACTTTCCTTGATTAACAATGCCACACCTCCCCCTCTTTTACCATCTTCTCTGTTCTTACAGAAACATCTAAATCCTGGAACCTGCAACAACCATTCCTGTACCTGCTCTACCCACGTCTCCGAAATCGCCACAACATCGAGATTCCCAGGTACCAACCCATGCTGCAAGCTCACCCACCTTATTCCGGATGTTCCTGGCGTTGAAGTAGACATACTTCAAACCAGCGTCTTGCTTACCAGTGCCCTCTTTCGAACTTTTAACCCTATCCCTGTCCTCACTACTCTCAACATCCTGTACACTGGGACTACAATTTAGGTTCCCATCCCCCTGCTGAATTAGTTTAAACCCCCCCGAAGAGCACTAGCAAATCTCCCCCCCAGGATATTGGTACCCCTCTGGTTCAGGTGAAGACCATCCTGTTTGTAGAGGTCCCACCTACCCCAGAATGAGCCCCAATTATCCAGGAAACCAAAACCCTCCCTCCTGCACCATCCCTGTAGCCACGTGTTCAACTCCTCTCTCTCCTTATTTCTCATTTCGCTAGAACGTGGCACGGGTAACAACCCAGAGATAACAACTCTGTTTGTTCTAGCTCTCAACTTCCACCCTAGCTCCCTGAATTTCTGTCTCAAATCCCCATCTCTCTTCCTACCTATGCCGTTGGTACCTATATGGACCACGACTTGGGCTTGCTCCCCCTCCCCCTTAAGGATCCCAAAAAGACGATCAGAGACATCACGAACCCTGGCACCTGGGAGGCAACATACCAGCCGTGAGTTTCTTTTGTTCCCACAGAA
This sequence comes from Scyliorhinus canicula, assembly GCF_902713615.1. NCBI lineage: Eukaryota > Metazoa > Chordata > Chondrichthyes > Carcharhiniformes > Scyliorhinidae > Scyliorhinus > Scyliorhinus canicula. The sequence continues at coordinate 25,398,394 of NC_052168.1, read as the reverse complement.
CCTCCTGTCTATTCCTCAAACTTATCTGTTTGATTGTTTCGGGTTGTTTTGATTACTATGAAAAATGTCTTCATAAACATATTTTTTTTTAAAAAGGAACCAGGAACAGGAATAAACCATAGGGGTCATCCAGTCTGCTCAGCAGCCTATCCTCTCTCTCTCTCCACTTGCTAATGTTATTCTCTTCAAAAAGAGCATGTGTCATCTAAAGCTATTATATTTTTAATCAGCAAGCTTAAAATTCGGCTTATTGTCTTAAATAAAAAGGCCAACAATCCAGTGCTGCTGGGTAATTCTCATATAATTTACAGTGCAGAAGGAGGCCATTCGGCCCATCGAGTCTGCACCGGCTCTTGGAAAGAGCACCCTACCCAAAGTCAACACCGCCACCCTATCCCCATAACCCAGTAACCCCATCCAACACGAAGGGCAATTTGGACCCTAAGGGCAATTTATCCAGGGCCAATCCACCTAACCTGCACATCTTTGGACTGTGGGAGGAAACCGGAGCACCCGGAGGAAACCCACGCACACACGGGGAGGATGTGCAGACTCCGCACAGACAGTGACCCAAGCCGGAATCGAACTTGGCACCCTGGAGCTGTGAAGCGGTTGTGCTATCCACAATGCTACCGTGCTGCCCTAATTCTAAATGTTACGCACCGTAACGCCTATCAGGACTGCCTAACAGACTGGGGTTCCTTGTTCTAGAAAAGAGAGAACTGAAGATGAACTAACAGAGGTCTTTACAATTATGATGGGGATCGACAGGGCGAATGCTTTTTCCATTTCTGAAGGAGTCCATAACTATAAATACAGGATTTTTAATAATGTACTCATGAATGTGGGTGTTGTTGGCTGTGTCAGCATTCATTGCCCATCCTTAATTGCCCTTGTACTGAGTGGCTTGCTGGGCCATTTTGGAGGGTATTTAAGAGCCAAGGCTCCCCCCCCCCCCCCCCCCCCACCCCTCTAAAGGACATTAATGAACCAGATGGATTTTTACATCAATTGACAATTGTTTGATGATCAACATTAGATTTCTAGTGGGCGGCGTGGTGGTTAGCGCTGCTGCCTCACGGCGCCGAGGACCCGGGTTCGCTCACTCTCCGTGTGGAGTTTGCACATTTTCTGCTTGGGTCTCACCCCCACAACCCAAAGATGTGCAGGGTAGGTGGATTGACCACGCTAAATTGCCCCTTAAAAAATAAATTAGACTTTTAATTCCAGTTTTTTATTGATCTCACATTTCACCATCTGCAGGGGTGGGACTTGAACCTGGGTCCCTGAAGCATTAAAATAATCTTTATTGTCACAAGTAAGCTTACATTAACACTGCAATGAAGTTAGTGTGAAAATCCCCTAGTCGCCACACTCTGGCGCCTGTTCGGGTGCATGGAGGGAGAATTCATAATGTCCACGCAGACACGGGGAGAACGTGCAGACTCCGCACAAACAGCGACCCAAGCCGGGAATTGAACCTGGGACCCTGGCTCTGTGAAGCAACATTGCTACCCACTGTGCTACCGTGCTGCCCATTACACCGGGCCTCTGGATTACTAATCTAGAGCTTTTTCTTACGGCGAGAGTTTATTGACTTGTTCAGTCTCACAGCTCTTCTCCCACACAATCCAGTGAAAATGAAAAATGAAAATCGCTTATTGTCACGAGTAGGCTTCAATGAAGTTACTGTGAAAAGCCCCTAGTCGCCACATTCCGGCGCCTGTCCGAGGAGGCTGGTATTGTGTCCCAACAATCCCCTATTTATGGACTGTTTTGTAAAAACAAAAGACAATCAATTAAACAATCCCCAATGTATAGTTCAAAGACAATTAATACCCGTCACCTGTTTCGCTTAACCGTAACAACATAACTGACATTAAGAACCAATAGAACGGGCAAGACATTGACATGATTGAGGCAAATAGAATAGATACATTTGAGCAGAAGGTATAAAAACATGAGGGTGAAAGAATTAGAGGTTTATGAAGATGTGAGAGGAGGATTGTATGGAGCATATACAAAATAGTGGGCTGGATTCGCCGTGTCTCTTTTTAAAAAATATATTTCGAGTACCCAATTCATTTTTTCCAATTAAGGGGCAATTTAGTGTGGCCAATCCACCTACCCTGCACATCTTTGGTATGTGGGGGGCGAAACCCACGCAGGCACGGGGAGAATGTGAAAATTCCACACGGGCAGTGACCCAGAGCCGGGATTGAACCTGGGACCTCAGCGCCGTGAGGCAGCAGTGCTAACCACTGCGCCACCGTGCTGCCCTCATTCGCCGTGTTTCTGGTGGTGGGATTCTCTGTCAATGGGACTACCCCACACTGCCGGGAAACCCGCCGGCGGGAATGCCCTGCCGGCGGGAACAAAGAATCCCAAAGGGCGGGAGAATTCCAGCTTGTTGGGCCAAGTGGTCTGTTTGTGTTTAAATATGTGACACACAAGGTATAAAACAGCCTTCCACCATTTTGTGGCATCCAGTGTCGGCACAGTCCCGATCCGCAGGCACGTTTCTTATGCAAAAAAAGTAGCAGAGCCCTTACCTGAAAATCCACCTTGGTTCTGGTAGGTTAGGACTGGTTGCTGGATGAAGTGGGTCTGTGTTGGGGCTGAGGTGAAATTTGAGGTTATCATGAACGTTTGCTGTGGTGGCTGCGCCTGTGCTGGCGGACGAGGCTGAAGTGCAGGGGTGGTCCTTTGGGAAGCAGGCGATGGGATCGGGGGCGGTGGTGCCAATGTGGAGGGCAGAACCTGTTGTTGCACCAGCTGTTGCTGCTGAAGTTGCACTTGCTGCTGCGGCTGCTGCACCAGTTGCGGCTGCTGCACCAGTTGCTGCTGCTGCTGCTGCAGGGCGACACGAGGTTGGTCAAGCTTGTCACACCCTGACAGCCCATTGCTGAATTGTTCATCAAACAGGTCGGGGAAATCTCCAACTTGGCCATTGACAAACTGCAGCATTTCTGCAAAAGAAGACAGAAGATGAAGCAGGTAAAAGTATTTTTAGAACACCTTACTTATGAGCCAAACGTTTACAACAATAACCGCCATAACACGTATAATAAAAAAGTTAAGTCGCCAAAGTCCCAGGTAGCACCATGGGGGGAGAGATTGGGGGGAGAGAGCTGACTGGTGGTGATTTAACCTGAGGGTCACCACACCTCGGGCTAGGGGCAAGGGTTAGTTAGTAAACTCAGCCAGCACGGGTCCCATAACATATATCGCACTTCAACTTGATGTTAGGGAGGCCGGCACAGTGGTTAGCACTGCTGCCTTATGGCGCCGAGGACCCGGGTTAGATCCCGGCTCTGGGTCACTGTCCGTGTGGAGTTTGCCCATTCTCCCTGTGTCTGCGTGGGTCCCCCCCCCCCCCCCCCCCCCCCACAACCCAAGCAAGGTAGGTGGATTGGCCACGCTAAATTGCCCCTTAATTGATAGAATTTTTAAAAATAAGATGAAGACGTACTTTTCTTCATTAAAAAAACACAAATTGATGTAGCGCCTGTCATATCCTCGAGGCATCCCGAAATGGGCAAGTTATAACGTGAAAAGTTTTATTATGAAGAAAAGTTGTTTAATGTGGAGTTGTATAACTTTTTTTAAAATTAGAGTACCCAATTCTTCTTTTTCCAATTAAGGGGCAGTTTAGCGTGGCCAATCCACTGACGCTGCACATCTTTGGGTTGTGGGGGTGAGACCCACGCAGACACGGGGAGAATGGACAAATGTGGAGTTGTATAATTTAGCTGACACAATACAGCTATTAAAAATGAAATTATAAAAAAATGAAAGGGGCAGCACGGTAGTATGGTGGTTAGCATAAATGCTTCACAGCTCCAGGGTCCCAGGTTCGACTCCCGGCTGGGTCACTGTCTGTGCGGAGTCTGCACGTCCTCCCCGTGTGTGCGTGGGTTGCCTCCGGGTGCTCCGGTTTCCTCCCACAGTCCAAAGATGTGCGGGTTAGGTGGATTGGCCATGCTAAATTGCCCGTAGTGTCCTAAAAAGTAAGGTTTAGGGGGGGGGTTATTGGGTTACGGGTATAGAGTGGATACGTGGGTTTGAGTAGGGTGATCATGGCTCGGCACAACATCGAGGGCCGAAGGGCCTGTTCTGTGCTGTACTGTTCTATAGTACTGTACAAAATAATGACACCAAGGCAAAGAAGGTGCCATTTGGGGCGGAGCATTGGTTTTAAAAGAGGCTTGTAAAAGTGGTAGGGATGGCATTCCGGAGCATAAGGCCGACTGAAGCCACAGCCATCGATGATGGGGTGAAGGTAGTGGAGATGGACAAGAGGCCAGAGTTGGAGACCCGGAGGGTTGTGGGTTTGGAGGATGCTACAGAGAGAGGCGGGTGATGCAAAGGATTTCAAAACAGGCAATTTTAAAATCAAATCATTGCCGGACCAGGAAACAATGTACACCAGCAAGTACAGGCGGGGTGAACGAGATTCAGGGCAAATTAGTCCACCTGTAGCAGAATTTCAAATTAGTTTAAATATAAGGAAGATGGGAGACTGGCTAGATCACTGGAATAGTCAAATTATAGAGGTAACAAAAACGTGGAAGAGAATTTCATAAGTTCATAAGATATAGGAGCCGAATCAGGCCATTCAGCCCATCAACTCTGCTCTGCCATTCTATCAAGACTGATATGTTCCTCATCTGCTACCTACAATGTTACAGGCCAAGAGCTGATTGCAAAATCAGCCAGACATCTCCTCCTTAGAACACATGACCTAGGAGCTGGAGGCCGCAATTTAGTCTCCCGAGCCTAACACCCTCAATGTGATCATGGCTGATCCCATCCTGGCCTCAACTCCACCGTCCTGCCCGTTCTCCATAATCCTTCACCCCATTACCAATTAAACATCTGTCTAACTCCTCCTTAAATTTACTCACTGTCCCAGCATCCACCACACTCTGGGGTAGCAAATTCCACAGATTCACAACCCTTTGGCAGAAGTAGTTTTTCCTCAAATCTGTTTTACATTTGCTACCTCTTATTCTAAGAACCTCTCATTCTAGAATGCCCCACAAGAGGAAGCATCAGCCCCATGCCTACTTTATCCATACTTTTTATCATCTTGTAGACCTCAATTAGACCTCCCCTCATTCTTCCAAACTCTCGAGAGTATCAGCCTAAACTGTTCATCTCTCCTCATACGACAAACCCCTCATCTCTGGAATCAATCTAGTGAACCTCCTCTGAACTGCCTCCAATGCCACTACATCTTTCCTCAAATAAGGGACCAAAACCGTGCACAATACTCTAGGTGCGGTCTTACCCAATGCCTTGTGTAGTTGTAACAACACTTCCTTACCTTTATACTCAATTCCTTTTGTTATAAATGGCAACATTCCATTTGTTTTCGTCATTATCTGTTGCACCTGCATGTTTGCTTTCTGTGACTCACGCACGAGGACATCCAGATCCCTCTGCATCAGGGCACCCTGAACTCTCTCCCCATTTTGATAATAAGTTTCTCGAACCAAAATGCGTGACCTTACCGTTCCATGTTAAACTCCATCTGCCACATTTGGCCCACTCCCCTAACCTTTCTTTTTAAAATTTAGAATACCCAATTATTATTTTTTTCAATTAAGGGGCAATTTAGCGCGGCCAATCTACCTCACCTGCACATCTTTGGGCTGTGGGGGTGAAACCCACGCAGACACGGGGAGAATGTGCAAACTCCACGCGGACAGTGACCCGGGGCCGGGATTCGAACCCAGATCCTCAGCGCCGCAGTCCCAGTGCTAACCACTGCGCCACATGCTGCCACCACTCTCCTAACTTATCTATATCCATTTGCAAGGTTCTTATTCCCTCATTACAACTTACTGTCCCACCTATTTTTGTGTCATTTGCAAATTTGGCTATAGAACCTTCAATCCCTGCATCCAAGTCGTTAATATAGATTGTAAATAGCTGGGGCCCAAGGACCAAACCCTGTGGCACCCCAATAGTTACATCTTGCCATCCAGAAAAAGACCCATTTATCCCGACTCTCGGTCTCCTGTCCATCAGCCAGTCTTCTATCCAAGCTAATAAGTTACTCCTAAACCCATGTGATCTCACCTTGTGAATTAACCTTCTGTGCGGCACCTTATCAAACGTCTTCCAGAAATCCAGATATATTACATCTAAAGGATCCCCATTATCCACTTTGCTTGTTACATCTATAAGAACTCAAGCAAATTAGTCAAACAATAAATCCATGCTGACTCTGATGGATTTCCACATCTCCTGATATGACGTCCTTGATAATTGATTCTAACAATTTTCCAACAACAGATGTTAAACTAACTGGTCTAATTTCCCACATTCTGCCTCCCTCCCTTTTTGAATAGGAGTGTTACGCTAGCATTTTTCCAATCCTGTGTCCATGGAATTTTGGAATATCATAATCAATGGATCCACTATCTCTGCTGCCACTTCCTTTAACATCCTAGGATGTAGTCCATCCTGCCCTGGGGACTTGTCTGTCCTCATCCCAAGAGTTTGTTGAGTACTGATTTCCTATTGATGCTGATTGTTCCAAGTTCCACCCTTTCTATTCCCTCTGACTTGCCCGTTCCTATAGGAATGGTACTAGTGTCCTCCACTGTGAAAACTGAGGCAAAGTATTGATTTAGCATCTGTGCCATTTCTGTGTTCCCCACTATTAACTCACCAGTTTCATCTTCCAAAGGGCCAACATTCACCTTAGCCACTCTCTTCTCTTTTATTTCCTGTGGAAGCCTTTGCAATCCTTTTCAATATTCTGCGCTAGTTTTCTTCCCCTGTAATTTACCTGAGCTTTTTCAGTAACCCTTTGTTTATGTTTGAAAGTTTCCCAATCTTCCAGTCTGCCACTAGTCTTTGCAAGATGAGATAACTTCGTTTTTGTCTTTATGATGTCCTTGACCTCCTTGTTTAGCCACAGATTTCTTTTACCAGCGCCAGGTAAGCAGAGGCGAGCTTAGTCAGGCAATGTTGAATGGACGCAGAAGGCGATCTAGGGAGTGCCCCGATACTTGTCCAGAAGCTGATCTTGGGGCCAAATAGGATACTGCAGATATGGACAGTCCGGATCAGCCCCAGAGAGATCAATCGATGACTGCTGGGTGGAATCTGTAGCAGGATCTAAATGACAGTGGCTTCAATGTTGATCATTTTATAAATTTTTAAAAAATAAATTTAGAGTACCCAATTATTTTTTCCAATTAAGGGGCAATTTAGCGTGGCCAATCCACCCGCCCTGCACATCTTTGGGTTGTGGGGGCGAAACCCACGCAGACACGGGGGGAATGTGCAAACTCCACACGGACAGTGACCCAGAGCCGGGATCGAACCTGGGACCTATGCGCCATGAGGCAGCTGTGCTAACCATTAGGCCACCGTGCTGCCCTATGTTGATCATATTTAACTGGAAGTGAGTTCTGCTCATGCCATCCCATATGGTGGAAAAGCAGCATGGCAAATATTGGTGGGCGGCGCGAATGCAAAATTCTAGAGGGTATTTTATTACGTAAGAACTAAGAGCAGGAGTAGACCATCTGGCCCCTCGAGCCTGCTCTGCCATTCAATAAGATCATGGCTGATCTTTTTGTGGACTCAGCTCCACTTACCCACCCGCTCACCATAACCCTTAATTCCTTTACTGTTCAAAAATCTATCTTTGCCTTAAAAACATTTAACGAGGTGGCCTCAACTGCTTCACTGGGCAGGGGATTCCAGAGATTCACAACCCTTTGGGTGAAGAAGTTCCTCCTCAACTAAGTCCTAAATCTGCGCATCCTTATTTTGAGGCTATGCCCCCTATTCTAGTTTCACCCGCCAGCAGAAACAGCCTCCTTGCTTCTATCCTATCTATTCCCTTCATAAGTTTATATGTTTCTACAAAATAGCCCCCCTCTGGAGTTTGCACATTCCCCCCCTGTCTGCCCCCACAACCCAAAGATGTGCATGAGGGATGGATTGGCCACGCTAAATTGCCCCTTAATTGGAAAAAATAATTGGGTACTCTAAATTTTTAAAAAAATAGCCCCCCTCATTGATCTAAACTCCAATTAGCATAATCCCAGTCTACTCAGTCTCTCCTCATAACCCAATTCTCTCAACTCCGGAAACAACATCCAACAGGTGCCAGACAAATGCGCAGTGTAAAGGGGAGTCTGCACATTCTCCCCGTGTCATAGAATCACAGAATATACAGTGCAGGCCATTTGGCCCTTCGGGTCTGCACCGGTCCCTGGAAAGTGCACCCCACCTATCCCCATAATCCAATAACCCCACCTCTCACCTTGTTGACACTGAGGAGCAATTGAGCAGGGCCAATCCGCGTAACCCACACATCTTTGGAGGAAACCAGAGTACCCGGAGGAAAATCACGCAGACACGGGGAGAACGTGCAGACTCCGCACAGACAGTGACCCAGTGGGGAATTGAACCTGGGACCCTGGTGCTGTGAAGCAACAGTGCTAACCACTGTGCTACTGTTCTGTCCCCTGCATGGGTTTCCCCCGGGTGCTCTGATTTCCTCCCACAAGTCCCGAAAGACGTGCTGTGAGGTAAACTGGACATCCTGAATTCTCCCTCCGTGTACCCGAACAGGTGCCGGAGTGTGGCGACTAGGGGATTATCACAGTAACTTCATTGCCGTGTTAATGTAAGCCGACTTGTGACAATAAAGACTTGTTATTGAAGAAAATCGAAGATGCTTCTCATGTTTCTCAAGTGGAAGTGTTGTCAAATGATTGCTGTCAGGGGGATTTTACACCCAAAGCTGCCATTCAGGGACACATCCTCCTGCCAGTGTAGCATTGGGGAGATTGACAATATCAGCATTGTGCACATAGCCCATCCCCAAAATCCACAGCATCAACGTTTCACCTGGGCTCGGTGTCAAATGGGCCCAGTGGACATTTTGGGAGGAATGACATTAAAAACTCACCATCGATGTCCCCAAAGTTGAGCCCCTCACTGAAATCACTCAGTGAGGGCTCCATGTTCTCAAACGATATGTCCTCGCCCTCCATTCCTTTCAAAAGTCCATTGATTGCAATTCCTGGAAGAGGGAGACCGCAAAACGCGGCGAGGTATCCGCTCCGGGTCCTGTGCGTGGTCCTTCAGCCCAGCATCGTCCCGCTGCTAGCCCCTGTGCTCACCCACTCGCTTCACGGCCGCCATCTTGGTCCCCGTGTCGTCAGGGGGGGCCGGGCCCCGCCCCCTTCCCCGCGAGCCCCGCCCCCTTCCCCGCGGGCCCCGCCCCCTTCCCCGCGGGCCCCGCCCCCTTCCCCGCGGGCCCCGCCCCCTTCCCCGCGGGCCCCGCCCCCTTCCCCGCGGGCCCCGCCCCCTTCCCCGCGAGCCCCGCCCCCTTCCCCGCGGGCCCCGCCCCCTTCCCCGCGGGCTCCGCCCCCTTCCCCGCGGGCCCCGCCCCCTTTCCCCGTGTCGCTGGCTTCGCCCCGCCCATGCCTCGCAGGCCCCGCCCCCTTCCCCCATGTCGCTGGCTTCGCCCCGCCCACACCTCGCAGGCCCCGCCCCCTTTCCCCATGTCGCGGGCTCAGTCCCGCCCACACCCCGCGGAGCCCCGCCCCCTTCCCCGCCGGCCCCGCCCGCTCGGGCGACGCGCGTCACGCTGGAGCGGTGGCGCGAGCGGCGGCCGTTGGTGTCGGGCGTCATCACGAGACGCCGGCCGGCCAATGGCCGCGCGCCCCGGGCGGTGGGCTGATGCTACGTCAGCGCCGCCCCTCCCAGTGACTAAGCGCCTCGGTCCTCCCACTGCCTCAGTGCTGCCCCAGCGCAGCTCCGTGCGGGGGGGGGATGTGCTGCTGCTGCTCCTGTTCGCTCCGGCAGTGAGCTATGTTGACAGGTAAAACACACACAAGGGAATGAAAAGTCAAAAATAACAGCCCCCGCCGAATTCCTGGATGCCGCATTCTGAGGGGGCAGCAGCCAGAGCCCATGGCACCGGGGGGGGGTGACAAAGATGGCGGATAGAGACCCCCATTGCTATATGCTGCTGACAATGCAGCTAAAACAAGCAATCATGGTTCAAGCATCATTAAAATTAAAATAAAATCATAGAAAAGTTTACAGAAGGGGGCCATTCGGCCCGTCTTGTCCGTGCTAGCCCGAGGACACCTCGGGTGCCCTTTCTAATTAATGTCACCTTCCTGCATCCGGTCCACAGCCATGCAATGAAATCGGCTTATTGTCACGTGTAGGCTTCAATGAAGTTACTGTGAAAAGCCCCTAGTCGCCACATTCTGGCGCCTGTTCGGGGAGGCTGGTACGGGAATCGAACCGTGCTGCTGGCCTGCTTTCAAAGCCAGCGATTTAGCCCAGTGAGCTGACCCAGCCCCTGGAGCAGACAACACGCCCGGTGCAGGTCCCGGTGCCTCTTATGAGAGTTTAGGGTCTCTGCCTCCACCACCAACTCGGGCAGCGAATCCCAGACCCCCACTACCCTCGGCGGAAAAGAAAGTTCTTCCTCGTGTCCCCTCCACACCTCTTATCCTGAATCCACGTCCCCTGGTCCCAGAATTCTCCGCTAAGGTGAACAATTTGATCCTGCCCACTCTTATCCCTTCCCCTCATAATTCTGTACACCTCAGCCGTCTTTGTTCCAAGGAAAATAACACCAACCTGTCCAATCCCTCCTCGTAGTTAACCTTTCCTGCCCTGACAGCATTCTTGTCGCCCTCTGCACTCTCTCCAGAGCAATAACGTCCTTCCTGTAATGTGGCGAGCAGAACGGCGCACAGTACTCCCAGTAAAAGGATAGCCCAGTTACCATAGGTTGCAAAAAGCAAGGCAGGTCCCCTTGCATTTTCTACAATAGGAATGAAGGATCTGCTGCAGCATTGAAGCCAGATTGTCAGGCTCCATAGTTTGGGGCGGTGGTGTGGACGGGCATTTTCTGCAGCCGCAGAGGTGACTATCTAGTTCGGTGTGTTCCCTCCCTGATGCTCAAATTACTGTCGCTGGGGCCACGTCCTGGAACTCCTTCCCTAACAGCACAGTGGATGTACCTACACCTCAAGGACTGCAGCGGTTCAAGAAAGCAACTCACCACCACCTTCTGAAGGGCAGCTGGGGATGGGCAATAAATGCTGGCCTAGTTAGCAACGCCCACATCCCATAACTTAATTTTAAAAATTTTGGAGGTGGGGGGGAGAGAAGGGGGGGGAGAAGTGGGGGGGAGAGAAGGGGGGGGGGAGAAGTGGGAGGGGGGAGAGAAGTGGGGAGGGGGGCGGGAGGGAGAGAGAGAGAGAGAGTGAACAGCCAGTGGTCCGGGTTCACATCGGTACCAACGCAATAATAGATGTGGTCCTGCAGTCAAAATTTAGGGAGCTAGTTAGGAAATTGGCTGCAAAAACACTTGGGGACTTCCTAAGGAAATGAAAGGTGCTCTATAAATGCAAGACATTCTCTATCCCTGAAAGGGAACAATTTAAAATGTTCTATCTCATTCCATCAGGTAGCCAATTGTTGTGCTTTTTCTTAAATAAAGAAAAATGACCTTTCCTTGCCCTTTTTCTCTTGCTTTATCCAATCTCCTGGATGCCCATTGCTTTCCTCCTTAATTTCAAATGGGAGGAGCTAATAGGAATGTAGTGATAGTCGGGGAAAGTGATCAGATAAAAATAGTTCTCTGCAGCCGAGCGTGAGATTCCAGAAGGCCGTGTTGCCCGCCTGGTGCCAGGAGTCGGCATGTTAGCTTAGGGCTGGTGAAGAACTTGTGGAGTTGGGTGTTTGGGGAGGGGAAGGGGGGGGGGGGGGGGGGGGGGTCCTTTGACCATGGTTCACATTGGTAGAAATAACGTAGGACGAGGAAGGAGGTTCTGCTCAGGGAAGATGAGCAGCCAGGAGCCAAATTATAAAAGCAGAACCTCAAAGGTAATATTCTTTTTTTTTTATAAATTTAGAATATCCAATTCATTTTTTCCAATTAAGGGGCAATTTAACCTGGCCAATCCACCTAACCTGCACATCTTTGGGTTGTGGGGGTGAAACCCACGCAGACACGGGGAGGATGTGCAAACTCCTCACAGACAGTGACCCAGGGCCGGGATTCGAACCCGGGTCCTCAGCGCCGTAGGCAGCAATGCTAACCACTGTGCCACCGTGCCGCCCAAAGGTAATATTCTTGATTATTGCTTGAGGCACGAGCAAATTGGCGTAGGGTAATTAAGATTCGAGAATTAAAAGGGTATGGGAGAAATTTGATTCATGGGACACTCGCGCCAGTATAGGGGAAAGAGAGCTGCACCGTTGGGACGATCTTGACCTGAACCACGCTGGGACCAATGTCCTAGCAAGTCCTAGGACGGTGGGGAGGGCTTTAGAGAGGGGGGGACGGTGAAGGATCAGATGTGGAAAGATGTGATTAATTAAATGAGAAAAGTGAGAAGACAAGGCAAGAGAACAAGGTAGCAATTAGGAAGTGAGAGTGTGCCAAGAGTGAACCAGCAAATAATGCTAGAAGGTACGAAAATAGTAAAAGGACAGAACTAAGGACTGTTTCTAAATGTCCACAGCATTCGTAACAAAACAAATTCATTGAAAGCACAAATAGAAATAAATATGTAAGATCCAAGAGACATGGCTGCAAAATGACAATGGCTGGGACCTGAATATTCAATGATACATTGCATTTCGGAAGGACAGGAGGTGAGGAAAATATGGAGCTCTTGTTAGATTAAGGATGCATTAATACATAAGAGAGGGATGATCTCAGTTCTAAAGATCAAGATGTAGGATCAGTCTGGGTACAGATAAGATATGGTAAAGCTAAGAAGTCATTTGTGGATGTGGTTTATAGTCCTAACAGTAACCCCTTTCCTTGGATTGCCACCTTTCCGTGGTGGAGTGGCTTGAACGTTCCGTTGATCCCGGGAGCAATGCCATCGGGAGTCTTAAGCACCTGCCAGGGTGACCGATGATGGTAAGGTCGGAGGAGAGGAAAAGCGCATCCGAAACAAGTCGGTAACAGTGGATAAAGCAGAAGATACTCGGTATCAATAGCTGTGATGTGGCTGAAGGCTGCAGCAGTAGGGAGATCCCCAGTGGTCGAGCTTCCTTTGTCACTGGAACTGGACCTACCCTCTGTCGAGGATCATGTGGCTGCTGATGTGCAATGGCATAGCCACACTAAAAGATGTCCCACACCAGGCGTCTACCTAGATGAAACCAACTCCCACCCCACCCCACACACACACAGACAAGCCCTGCGGCAATCAGGGACAGGACCGTGAGATCTGGAAGTCCCCAGCTTCAGACTAACCTGGAGCATAATGTTCTTGTCGGATGATCTAATTCAGGGGTGGGCAAACTTTTCCGTGCAAGGGCCACATTCAGAAATTCACAATTTTAAAGGGCCGCATGGTATATTAATTAATAGTCCCGGTTGTCACCAATTAGCGTGCGGCATATACCTCAGCGCTTCCCCCGGCGGCATCCTGCCTTTAGCCCTCTTTTTCTCTACTTTTAAAAATGGCGCTTCACCCGGTTATGATTCTGGGCGCCTCATATAGAACAGAGAACAGTACAGCACAGAACAGGCACTTCGGCCCTCGATGTAGTGCCGAGCAATGATCACCCTACTCAAGTCAACGTATCCACCCTATACCAGTAACCCAACAGCCCCCCCCAAATTAACGTTATTATAAAAAAAAAAAATTTTTTTTTTTTATGACTTGATCTTGGTGGGCCGCATAAAGACCTTTGGCGGGCCGTAGTTTGCCCACCCCTGATCTAATTTATATTACAAGAACACTTGTAGCTAAAGCTATAAACAATTTATTAACATTAACAGTGGGTCAAATATATACAAAACAACATAAATAACAGTATGAACATGCACAAGCAACCTCTCAGCTCCCTAGTCAGTCTGAGGTCACCTGACTCTAACATTTACTTATATACTAATGAGACTCCAAGTGGTCAGTCGCTGAATTACAAAGTAACTATGATATCACCACATCCCCTTTGAAGAAATAAATACATTATCATCAGTATATTTACAAAGAATCATAGAATTTACGGTTCAGAAGGAGCCCATTTGGCCCATCAAGTCTGCACCAACCCTTGAAAAGACAGACAGAAAGGAAAAGGTGGTTGAGTTGCATTGTTTTTTTTTGGAAATGTTTTTTATTGAGTTTTCATATTTTATATCCACCAAATTACAAATTATTAGAAAAAAAAACACGGAAAAATTAACATGTATATTTACAGGTAAGCATCTTCATAATAACAACTGTGGCCGCCCCCTTTAACCGGCATACATATTTTACATTCCCCAATATGGCCGAGGCACGTGTTTATAGGCATTTATTTACAGTTTGGTTTTGGGCCTTAGCTTGACATCAAACTGTCGCTTGCGGCTTTGTCCTTTTTTTTTAGAATAATTTTTATTCAAGTTTTCAACAACATATTTTATCACAACAGAGAAAAACAGTAACCCCTCCCCTCCAATACAAAAACAATAAATTAACAAGAAAAAGAAATAAGCATAAAACCATGAGAACAAACCCCCATAACAAACCCGTAGCCGCCCCCCCCCCCCCCCCCCCCCCCCCACCCCCCGGCTACCTTCCCCCAATTCCCGTCCATTTTCCCCTGATTCTTGGCCACCCGACTATTCTTCCTCTTGTTCATTGGCCACACACAGGTCCCGGAACAATTGCATGAATGGCTCCCACGTTCTGTGGAAGCCGTCGTCTGACTCTCATAGAACATAGAACAGTACAGCACAGAACAGGCCCTTCGGCCCTCAATGTTGTGCCGAGCCATGATCACCCTACTCAAACCCACGTATTCACCCTATACCCGTAACCCAACAACCCCCCCCCCCCTTAACCTTACTTTTATTAGGACACTACGGGCAATTTAGCATGGCCAATCCACCTAACCCATACATCTTTGGATGGCAAATTTGATTTTCTCCATTTGGAGAGATTCCGAGAGGTCGGACAGCCAGTCTGCAGCTCTGGGTGGTGCTGCTGACCGCCAGCCAAACAGGATTCTACGGCGGGCAATCAGGGAGGCAAAAGCAAGGGCGTCCGCCCTCTTCCCCAGGAATAGATCTGGCTGGTCAGAAACCCCGAAGACCGCCACTATCGGGCATGGCTCCACCCTCACCCCCACCACTTTGGACATAGCCTCGAAGAAGGCTGTCCAGTACTCCACAAGTCTGGGGCAAGACCAGAACATGTGGGCGTGGTTGGCCAGGCCTCTTTGGCACCATTCACATCTGTCCTCCACCTCCGGGAAGAACCTACTCACGGTTTCTTGTTAAGTGGGCTCTATGTACCACTTTTAGTTGCGTCAGGCTGAGCCTTGCGCACGTGGAGGTGGAGTTGACCCTATGCAGTGCTTCGCTCCAGAGTCCCCACCCTATCTCAATCCCCAGGTCATCCTCCCATTTCTTTCTTGTTGCGTCCAGTACGGTGTCCCTTTCTACCAGTCGGTCATACATGTCGCTACAGTTCCCTTTCTCTAGGATACTTGCGTCCAGTAGGTCTTCCAGTAGTGTCTGTCGTGGCGGTTGTGGGTACGTCCTTGTCTCCTTTCGTAAGAAGTTTTTGAGCTGCAGATACCGTAGCTCGTTCCCCCTGGCTAGCCGAAATTTCTCTGTCAGTTCGTCCAGTGTTGCGATCCTGCCGTCCGTGTATAGGTCCCTGACTGTCAGTGTCCCCCCGTCCTGCCTCCACCTTTTGAAGGTGGCGTCAGTCAGTGCTGGTGTGAACCTATGGTTGTTGCAGATGGGAGCCTTGTCCGACATTTTGGTCAGGCCAAATTGCTGCCGCAGTTGGTTCCAGGATTGGAGGGTGGCTGTCACCACTGGGCTGCTGGAGTGTTTTTTGGGTGGGGATGGGAGTGCTGCCGTGGCGAGGGCCCAGAGGGAGGTCCCCATGCAGGAGGCCTCCTCCGCATGCACCCTCTCGGCCTCTGGTTCCTGGATCCATCCCCTTACTTGCTCAGCTGTTGCCGGCCAGTGGTAGAATTGTAGGTTTGGGAGGGCTAGCCCACCCCCCCCCCGGATTTTGTTTTTTGTAGGACTTTCTTTGGGATCCTAGCATTTTTACCCCCAATACGAACGCCATGATTAGTTTGTCCAGCGCTTTGAAAAAGGCCTTGGGGATGTAGATCGGAATGGATCTAAACAGGAAGAGGAACCTGGGCAGTACGTTCATTTTGATCGCCTGGACTCTCCCCGCGAGGGAGCGTGGGAGTGTGTTCCATCTTTGCAGGTCCTTTTTTACTTCCTCCGTCAGACTGGCGAGGTTCCATTTGTGGATCCCTTTCCAGTCATGGGCTATTTGGATCCCCAGGTAGCGGAATTTATGTCGGGCTTGTTTGAACGGCAGCCCCTTTAGTGCTTCCCCCCCCCCCCCCCCCCCCCCCCCCCCCCCCTTGCGGGTGTACTGGGAAGATCTCGCTTTTGCTCATGTTGTGTTTGTAGCCCGAGAAGGCTCCAAACTCTTTCAGGAGCGCAATGATTCCGTCCATGCTGCTCTGTGGGTCCGAGATGTAGAGGAGCAGATCGTCTGCATAGAGTGAGACTCTGTGCTCTCTGCCTCCCCTTCGGATCCCCCTCCAATTTTTTGCTGCCCTGAGCGCGATTGCTAGCGGTTCGATTGCTAGTGCGAACAGCAGCGGGGACAGTGGGCATCCTTGTCTGGTGCCCCTGTGCAGCTGGAAGTATTGGGAGTTGGTATTGTTGGTCCATACGCTCGCCATGAGAGCGTTGTATAAGAGCTTTACCCAAGCGGTGAACCCTGTTCCAACCATGAACCGCTCCGGTACCTCAATGAGGTATTTCCATTCGACTCTGTCGAAGGCCTTTTCTACCCCCGGAGGGGGTCATTATCATGTTCAGCAGGCGCCTGATGTTCGAGGTAAGCTACCTTTGACGAAGCCCGTCTGGTCCTCTGTGACCACCTCAGGTACACAGTCTTCTAGCCTTTTGGCTAGGATTTTGGCCAGTATTTTGGCGTCTGCGTTCAGCAGAGAGCTGGGTCTGTATGACCCACATTCCGTTGGGTCTTTGTCTTTCTTAGGTATCAGCGAGATTGAGGCCTGTGCTAACGTGGGTGGCAGTGTGCCCCTAGCTAGCGAGTCTGTGAACATCTCCCGCAGGTACGGGGCCAGCGCTGTCGCAAATTTTTTGTAGAAGTCCGCCGGGAATCCGTCCGGTCCCGACGCCTTCCCCGTCTGCATGGAGCTAATGCTCTCCATGATCTCTCCCAGTGCTAGTGGTGCTTCCAGGTCCCGTTTTCTGCCCTCCCCCATGACTGGTATGTCCAGTCCATCAAGAAACCGGTTCATCCCAGCCTCCCCCGTTGGGGGCTCTGAGGTGTACAGCTCTTGGTAGAAGGCCTTGAAGGTTTTGTTAATCCTCTCTGGTTCTGTTTCCAACGTGCCTCCGGTACCCCAGATTTGCGCAATTTCTCTGGTGGCTGCCTGCTTTCTCAGCTGGTGTGCCAACAGGCGGCTGGCTTTGTCTCTGTGTTCGTACAGGGTCCCGCGCGCCTGGCGGAGTTGGTGCACTGCTTTCCTGGTGGAGAGCAGGTCAAAGTTGCTTTGTAGTTCTTTCCTCTCCGCCAGGAGCTCTACGGTCGGGGCCTCGGAGTATTTACGGTCTACCTCCAGTATGGAGTCGACCAGCTTCTGCCTAGCCACCCTTTCCTCCCTATCTCTTTGTGCTTTGTAGGCAATGATTTCCCCTCTTAGTACGGCCTTAAGCGCTTCCCAGAAAGTGGAGGGTGAGACCTCCCCGTTTTGGTTGTTCTCCGTGTACTCTGCTATGGCCCGCGCTATCCTTTCGCTGAAGGCCTTGTCAGCTAGTAAGGCACCGTCCAACCTCCATGTGGCGCTCTGGGCCCTTCCCGTCTCTAGCCGCACGTCCATGTAGTGTGGAGCGTGGTCTGATATCACAATTGCGGAGTATTCCACTTTGTCTATCCCTGGAAGCACCGTTTTCTCCACCACAAAGCAGTCAATTCTGCTGTATACGTTGTGTACTGGGGAGAAGAAGGAGAATTCTTTCTCCCCCGGGTGGGCGAACCTCCAGGGGTCCACTGCTCCCATCTGCTCCATATAGTGACTGAGTTCCCTTGCCATGCTTGAGGTTTTCCCCGTTTTGGGGTTTGATCTGTCCGTCTTTGGATCCTGTACACAGTTGAAGTCCCCCCCATGATTAGTCGGTGCGTCGCTATGTCCGGGATTTCTGCCATGGTCTTTTTGATGAAACTCGTGTCGTCCCAGTTGGGCGCGTACACGTTGACTAGAACTACCGGTACCCCATCCAGAGCCCCCCGCTGACCGTGACATACCGCCCCCCTGGGTCTGTAACCGTCTTTGTCGCCCTAAACATTGTCCTCTTGCCGATCAGGATCACCACCCCCCTGGCCCTTGTCCCATAGCAGGAATGGTAGGTTTGTCCCACCCAGCCCTTCTTACCCGCAGTCGGTCCTGCTCCCTCAGGTGCGTCTCTATGTCGGCCCTCATATTTCTGTAGTGGGTGAGGACTCTGGATCTCTTCACTGGGCCGTTAAGTCCCCTTACGTTCCAGGTGATTATCCTGGTGGGGGGCTTCTGCCCCCTTGTTCCTGTGGGATTAACCATACTTATCTGGTGGACGCGCCCATGCCCTCCGGGGTTTCCCTTTGTTAGGGGGCCGTCCAGGATGGCCGCTGTCGCTGCTCTCCCCATGCGGTCGGGTCTCTGCGCTCCGGGGTTTCCCCTTGTCCTGGGGGCACCCGCCATGGCCGTCCACTGTGTGTCCGCCACGCGGGTAGTCCCCTGC
This sequence comes from Scyliorhinus canicula, assembly GCF_902713615.1. Lineage (NCBI taxonomy): Eukaryota > Metazoa > Chordata > Chondrichthyes > Carcharhiniformes > Scyliorhinidae > Scyliorhinus > Scyliorhinus canicula. Next base: position 25,379,589 of record NC_052168.1, on the reverse strand, counting down.
ACTCTGGGGGCCCCCTTCGCCCACAGACCGTACTGGGTGGGTGCTTGCAGCGGTTCCTTGTTTCGAGCCCTTGGTTGTGGCACTTTGTAGCCCTGCTCCTTTTCTGGCCTCTTTCGTCCTTTCGTCCCTGCATTTCCCCTCCCCGGTCTCTCGCTCCCTGTGTGCCCCCCCCCACCCCGGTCTCTCCCTTTTCCCTCCTCCCCCGTATACCCCTCCTTTGCCCCTGTATCCCCTATTCCTGTCCCCGTTTGCTCTCCCGACTTTGACGGGTGTTCCCCCCCCCCCCCCGCCTGGCGCCTTCCCCCCTGTTGGGGGTGCGCTGCGGCCCTGCTTTGTTGCGTGCCCCCGGCGCTAGCTTTCCTGCTAGTACGGTGGCTCCCCTCTCGGGGGTTATTGTGTCGCTTCTCCCCTGCCTGGCCTCTACGGTTTTCTGCCCGCTCTTCCCCCATCCTACCCTGCACCCCTCTCGCCTGGTCTCCCTTCTCCAATACTCTCGTTCCCTCGTGCTGGGGCCTGGCCTTCCACCTGGAGCGGTCCCTTGGGCAGTGGTTTTGTTCTTTGTTCTGGGTGTTCCTGCCGGGGGGGGGGGGGGGGGGTGGCATTGCCTCGCCCCTCCCCACCCACCCCCCCCCCCCGTTGGCGTGTCGTTGTCCCTTGCAGGGGCCCCTCGTCCCTACCCCCCTTGTTTTCCAGCCCGTGCTCCTCGACGAACCTATTCGCCTCGGCGGGGGCTGTAAAGAAATATTCCCTGTTTTGGTATGTGACCCAGAGTTTCACTGGGTACAGCATACCAAAACGCACTCTGCTCCTGTGGAGAGCTGCTTTCGCTCTGTTGAACTCAGCCCGTCTCCTAGTTATGTCTGCCCCAAGATCCTCATAGATTCGAATGGACGTGTCCTTCCCATTTGCAGGCTCTATTTTCCTTGGCCCAGCGCAGGATTGTCTCCCTATCCCAGTACCGGTGCAGTTTGGCTATGACTGCTCTCGGTTGTTCCCCTGCCTTGGGCTTCGGGTGCAGCGACCGATGAGCTCTAGAACATAGAACAGTACAGCACAGAACAGGCCCTTCGGCCCTCGATGTTGTGTCGAGCAATGATCACCCTACTCATACCTACCCGATACCCGTAACCCAACAAACCCCCCCCCTTACTTTTTAGGACACTACGGGCAATTTATCATGGCCAATCCACCTAACCCGCACATCTTTGGACTGTGGGAGGAAACCGGAGCACCCGGAGGAAACCCACGCACACACGGGGAGGACGTGCAGACTCCGTGCAGACTCCGCACAGACAGTGACCCAGCCGGGAATCGAACCTGGGACCCTGGAGCTGTGAAGCATTTATGCTAACCACCATGCTACCGTGCTGCCCCTTTCCTGTCCATTTCCGGTGGGTTGGGAAAGATTTTCCTCCCCACTAAGTTGCCCAGCATCTCAGACGCGTATGCTGTGGGGTTTCTACCCTCCATCCCCTCTGGCAGGCCCACTATCCTTACATTTTGTCTTCTCGAGCGGTTTTCCTGGTCATCTACCCTGCCCTTCAGGCTCCCCTGTGTTGCGCCCAGTCTCGCCACTTCCCTCTCCAGGGCCGTGACCCGGTCGCTCATGTCGGTCGCTGCTTTCTCCAGCTCCTTAATGGTCGCCTCCTGGGCTTCCAGTTTCTCCCCTTGGGCATTCCAGTTTCTCCTCCAGTCTGGTCAGAGCCTGCTGCACCCCTGACATGGCCCTGGCCACTGCTGCCTGTACTGCGGCCTCTCCTTCTGCTTTCCCCTCTGCCTTGATTGCCTGCAGCTGCTCCCTCAGCGCCTCGGTAAAGGCTGCCTTCCAATTCCAGCCCCCCTCTAGCCCCGGGGGAGAGGGCACCTGTCTGTCCGGCTCTTTTTGATGCGGCGATACATCCATTCCGCCGCTTCGTGCGCTGATTCGCTCGCCTGAGCCGGCTTGCCCCTTGTCCCGTCTGCTTCTGCTGCCCCCTCTCCCTCTGCCTTGGCTCCCTTTTGGCATTTTTTCCTCCCCCTTCCCTTTCATCTTTTCTTCTCCCCTTGTTTTTCTTTCCCCCCCTTTCCACACCCTATTTTTGTTTTATTTATTTTATTTTTTATTTTATTTATTTATTTCCCCCCCCCCCCCCCCATCTTTTATGCAACTCCTCTCAGGTGGGCTTACTTGGATGGGAGAGAGTGTAAAAAGAGAGACAATAATATATATACCCCTCCCCCCTCTCTCTTTAACAGTTTTCTTTAGGGTTTTGTTTTTATAAAAGTCCTTTTTTATTTTCTTCCCTTCCCCTCACTCACCCAGGATATAGAGAGAGAGAGACAGAGGCTTTTGTCCAGAGTCTCTTTGACCTTGCCTCGTGGTGGTCGCTGCCGGTTGGGGGGGGGGGGGGGGGGGGGGGGGGTTGGGTCGGTCCCCGCTGCTCCGTTCGGGCTGTCACACCCCGCGCCCTCCCGGTGGGGGTGGTTAGGTCGCTGGTCGCTGCCGCCGACTGTGCCCCGCTTCGGTCCTGGCCACCGCCGCAGCCGAACCGCTCCTGCTGCCGCCTCAGCCGAACCACTCCTGCTCCCGCCGCCGCCGAACCGCTCCTGCTTCCGCCTCAGCCGAACCACTCCTGCTTCCGCCGCCGCCGAACCACTCCTGCTTCCGCCTCAGCCGAACCGCTCCTGCTTCCGCCGCAGCCGAACCGCTCCTGCCACCGCCGCCGCCGAACCACTCCTGCTTCCGCCTCAGCCGAACCGCTCCTGCTTCCGCCTCAGCCGAACCACTCCTGCTTCCGCCGCAGCCGAACCACTCCTGCTTCCGCCTCAGCCGAACCGCTCCTGCTTCCGCCTCAGCCGAACCGCTCCTGCTTCCGCCTCAGCCGAACCGCTCCTGCCACCGCCGCAGCCGAACCACTCCTGCCACCGCCGCAGCCGAACCACTCCTGCCACCGCCTCAGCCGAACCGCTCCTGCCACCGCCGCAGCCGAACCACTCCTGCCACCGCCTCAGCCGAACCGCTCCTGCCACCGCCGCAGCCGAACCGCTCCTGCTTCCGCCGCAGCCGAACCGCTCCTGCTGCCGCCTCAGCCGAACCACTCCTGCTTCCGCCTCAGCCGAACCGCTCCTGCTTCCGCCTCAGCCGAACCGCTCCTGCCACCGCCGCAGCCGAACCGCTCCTGCTTCCGCCTCAGCCGAACCGCTCCTGCTGCCGCCTCAGCCGAACCGCTCCTGCCACCGCCGCAGCCGAACCGCTCCTGCTTCCGCCTCAGCCGAACCGCTCCTGCTTCCGCCTCAGCCGAACCACTCCTGCCACCGCCTCAGCCGAACCGCTCCTGCTGCCGCCTCAGCCGAACCGCTCCTGCTGCCGCCCCAGCCGAACCGCTCCTGCTGCCGCCTCAGCCGAACCGCTCCTGCTGCCCGCCTCAGCCGAACCGCTCCTGCCTGCCGCCTCAGCCGAACCGCTCCTGCTGCCGCCTCAGCCGAACCACTCCTGCTGCCGCCTCAGCCGAACCACTCCTGCCACCGCCTCAGCCGAACCGCTCCTGCTTCCGCCTCAGCCGAACCGCTCCTGCTTCCGCCTCAGCCGAACCGCTCCTGCTGCCCGCCGCAGCCGAACCGCTCTGCTGCCGCCGCACGAACCGCTCCTGCTCACCGCCTCAGCCGAACCGCTCCTGCTGCCGCCGCCGCCGAACCGCTCCTGCTGCCGCCTCAGCCGAACCGCTCCTGCATGCCGCCTCAGCCGAACCGCTCCTGCCAGCCGCCTCAGCCGAACCAGCTCTGCTGCCGCCTCAGCCGAACCGCTCCTGCTTCCGCCGCAGCCGAACCGCTCCTTCCCGCCGCAGCCGAACCGCTCCTGCTTCCGCCTCAGCCGAACCGCTCCTGCTTCCGCCTCAGCCGAACCGCTCCTGCTGCCGCCGCAGCCGAACCGCTCCTGCTTCCGCCGCAGCCGAACCGCTCCTGCTTCCGCCTCAGCCGAACCGCTCCTGCTGCCGCCTCAGCCGAACCGCTCCTGCTGCCGCCCCAGCCGAACCGCTCCTGCTGCCGCCTCAGCCGAACCGCTCCTGCTGCCGCCTCAGCCGAACCGCTCCTGCTGCCGCCTCAGCCGAACCGCTCCTGCTTCCGCCTCAGCCGAACCGCTCCTGCTGCCGCCTCAGCCGAACCGCTCCTGCTTCCGCCTCAGCCGAACCGCTCCTGCTTCCGCCTCAGCCGAACCGCTCCTGCTTCCGCCGCAGCCGAACCGCTCCTGCTTCCGCCTCAGCCGAACCGCTCCTGCTGCCGCCTCAGCCGAACCGCTCCTGCTGCCGCCTCAGCCGAACCGCTCCTGCTGCCGCCTCAGCCGAACCGCTCCTGCTGCCGCCTCAGCCGAACCGCTCCTGCTGCCGCCTCAGCCGAACCGCTCCTGCTGCCGCCCCAGCCGAACCGCTCCTGCCACCGCCTCAGCCGAACCGCTCCTGCTGCCGCCCCAGCCGAACCGCTCCCGCCACCGCCTCAGCCGAACCGCTCCTGCTTCCGCCGCAGCCGAACCGCTCCTGCTGCCGCCTCAGCCGAACCACTCCTGCCGCCGCCGCAGCCGAACCGCTCCTGCTGCCGCCTCAGCCGAACCACTCCTGCTGCCGCCTCAGCCGAACCGCTCCTGCTGCCGCCTCAGCCGAACCGCTCCTGCTGCCGCCCCAGCCGAACCGCTCCTGCCACCGCCTCAGCCGAACCGCTCCTGCTGCCGCCTCAGCCGAACCGCTCCTGCCGCCACCGCCTCAGCCGAACCGCTCCTGCTTCTGCCTCAGCCGAACCACTCCTGCCATCGCCTCAGCCGAACCACTCCTGCTGCCGCCTCAGCCGAACCGCTCCTGCTTCCGTCTCAGCCGAACCGCTCCTGCTGCCACCTCAGCCGAACCGCTCCTGCTTCCGCCTCAGCCGAACCACTCCTGCTTCCGCCTCAGCCGAACCACTCCTGCTTCCGCCTCAGCCGAACCACTCCTGCTGCCGCCTCAGCCGAACCGCTCCTGCTGCCGCCTCAGCCGAACCGCTCCTGCCACCACCGCAGCCGAACCGCTCCTGCTTCCGCCGCAGCCGAACCGCTCCTGCCACCGCCGCAGCCGAACCGCTCCTGCTTCCGCCGCAGCCGAACCGCTCCTGCCACCGCCGCAGCCGAACCGCTCCTGCTGCCGCCTCAGCCGAACCGCTCCTGCCGCCGCCGCAGCCGAACCGCTCCTGCCACCGCCGCAGCCGAACCGCTCCTGCTTCCGCCGCAGCCGAACCGCTCCTGCTTCCGCCGCAGCCGAACCGCTCCTGCTGCCGCCTCAGCCGAACCGCTCCTGCCACCGCCGCAGCCGAACCGCTCCTGCTTCCGCCGCAGCCGAACCACTCCTGCTGCCGCCGCAGCCGAACCGCTCCTGCCACCGCCGCAGCCGAACCGCTCCTGCTTCCGCCGCAGCCGAACCGCTCCTGCCACCGCCTCAGCCGAACCGCTCCTGCTTCCGCCTCAGCCGAACCGCTCCTGCTGCCGCAGCCGAACCGCTCCTGCTTCCGCCGCAGCCGAACCGCTCCTGCTGCCGCAGCCGAACCACTCCTGCTTCCGCCTCAGCCGAACCACTCCTGCTGCCGCAGCCGAACCGCTCCTGCTGCCGCAGCCGAACCGCTCCTGCTTCCGCCTCAGCCGAACCACTCCTGCTTCCGCCTCAGCCGAACCGCTCCTGCTTCCGCCTCAGCCGAACCACTCCTGCTTCCGCCGCAGCCGAACCACTCCTGCCACCATCCTCCGCTGAGGATCCTCCGCCGACAGGTTTGTTGGGGGGGGGGGTCCCTTCCCTGCTCTTGCCGCTGCGGAGAGAAAGGCCCCGACTTCGTTACCCTGCGGGAGCCCCTCTCTGTGCGACCGCTCCGCTCGCTGACCGGAAGTCGAAAAGTGAGTTGCATTGTTGATCATAGAAAATATTGATACAATATATATTTTTTTAAAATTTAGAGCACCCAATTAAATTTTTCCAATTAAGGGGCAATTTAGCGTGGCCAATCCACCTACCCTGCACAGCTTTGGGTTGTGGGGGTGAGACACACGCAGACACGGTAAAAACCACTCATACCAAGAAATCTTATTATTTCCCTTTGTGTCGAGGATATTGGAAACTCCCCAATAATTTTCGTTTTCACATCCCGTGGGACCATTTGTCCATGTCCAATTTGTATGGCCAAGGAACGTAACTTGGGCCTTTCCAAACTCACTTTTGGCAAGGTTTACCACCAAACCCGCCTCCCATGTTCTTTCCATGTCTGACTAAAAATCACCAGATCGTCCATGTATACACAATTGGGTAATCCTGAAATGACTTGTTAGTTAACCGTTGAAATGTGGCTGGGGCGTTTTTCATGCCAAATGGCATAACTTTGAATTTGTACCATCTGGAGTCACAAAAGCTGAAATCTCCTTTGCCCTTTCGGATAAAGGTTTCTGTCAGTAACCTTTAAGTAAATCCAGTTTGGAGATAAAAGCTGATTGTCCCACCTTCTCAATACAGTCCTCCAAACGTGGGATAGGATAAGAGTCCGTTCTTAAATTTGCATTAACCTTTCTATAGTCCACACACAATCGTTGGGTACTGTCCGTTTTCGGTACCATCATTATGGGTGAGCTTCATTGGCTGCAACCCAATGAAGTTGTAAAAGGTTCCTCAAATGCTGGAAGGGGTATTAAGGGCGCTGGTTTTATCACTGCTTGAGGTTTCCCTATCACTTCACATGTGTGACATGATCGACAAAATTTAAATGCATCTTTATGTAGTCCAGGCCAATAAAAATATTTTTGTATTTTAGTTTGAGTTTTCCTTACACCAAAATGACCTCCTCCTGGTACCTCATGTGCTACTCGCAACATGTCTTTTGTATACCCTACCGGCAATATCACTTGATGAACTTCTTCCCACTTTTCATCCTCCTGCATATGTAAAGGTCTCCATTTTCTCATTAAGACATCATTTTTAAGGTAATAACATTCTGGTATACACTCAGATCCCTCTTCCATGTATGCTTTCTGATACATCCATTTTATTTCTATATCTTTCTGTTTTAACTCTTGTCAATTTTCCTGAACTAAAAATATCCATCTCATCCTCCGCCTGTTCTTGTTCTTTTCCAACCATCTGATCAAAAATTGTTTCTGATAATTGAACTTCAAATTCATCTTCACTCTTTGATTCCTCCTCTTGTCTTAACCTGTGACTTTGGAACCTTGTTACTACACAATCAGGAAAAATCCCAGGATACTCATCCTTCAACAATTCAGTTGTTTGATTTTCTACTGGCTTATCAACCACAGTAGGCATCACTCCCACCTGTGATCCAGCTATATCATTACCCAAGATAAACTGTATTCCTGGACAAGATAGCTTCTCTCTCACTCCTACTACCACTTCACCACTCTTTTCCGCCCTCACCTTATATAATGGAACACTAGTCTTCTCATCCCGAATTCCACATATTACCACCTTTTCTGGCAATGTTCCTCCCAAACTATATAACTCCTCATCTCTTACCATCAAAGATTGACTAATTCCCGTATCTCTCAAAATTTTGGCTTCTTTACCTACTCCTGGTACACATGAGTAAACTTTACCCACACAAGTACTTTCTTTAAAGAGATCTGGCACCTTCTTATCAACCACCTCTTGATCAGGCTGTACAATCTTTTCCACCTCCTTCACTTCACTTGGGCTTTCCTTTACCACTTTAACAAACCTCACTGTCTTATCCTGTTTTACCACATCAGCCTTCCCAGTGCTTTTCTTCAACCACCAACACTGACTTTACATGGTTTAGTTTATTACAGTAAAAATATCTGAAACTTTTCTCTTTCACCATCCTGGATTTCCTTTTTAATCTGGAGTACACTATCCTTATTATCTCCCATCAGATCCCCTTTACCTTTACCACTTGAGTAATTCTCTTTTCCCTAGTTTCAATTCCTCACAGGCTGAAACTGATATCGGAAACCAAACTTTGATTTATGAACCAATTCATAATCATCTGCCATTTCTGCTGCTACTGTTGCAGTTTTAACCCTCTGCTCTTCCACATGAGTTTTCGCTACATCAGGAATTGCATTTTTAAACTCCTCCAAAATTATAATTTCTCTGAGAGCTTCATATAGAACGATACAGCGCAGTACAGGCCCTGCGGCTCTCGATGTTGCACCGACATGGAAAAAAAAAACTAAAGGCCATCTAACCTACACTATGCCCTTATCATCCATATGCTTATCCAATAAACTTTTAAATGCCCTCGATGTTGGCGAGTTCACTACTGTTGCAGGTAGGGCATTCCACGGCCTCACCACTCTTTGCGTCTAATTTGTTTGGTCTACTTTCAAATCCCCTATCGACCTATCAACATTATTCTGTTTGATCCTTTCAAACTCAATGTATGTTTGATCAAATTATTTCCTTAAATTTCTAAACCTTTGTCTGTAAGCTTCAGCCACTTGTTCATATTCACCTAAGATGGATTTTTTCACCTCCTCATGCGTCCCAGGTACCTCCTCTGATAGTGATACAAACACTTCACTAGCTCTACCTACCAACTTTGTTTGAATCAGTAATACAGTTAAGGCAGCACGGTAGCATGGTGGTTAGCATAAATGCTTCACAGCTCCAGGGTCCCAGGTTCGATTCCCCGCTGGGTCACTGTCTGTGCGGAGTCTGCACGTCCTCCCCGTGTGTGCGTGGGTTTCCTCCGGGTGCTCCGGTTTCCTCCCACAGTCCAAAGATGTGCGGGTTAGGTGGATTGGCCATGCTAAATTGCCCATAGTGTCCTAAAAAGTAAGGGGGGGTGGGTGGGTTACGGGTATAGGGTGGATACGTGGGTTTGATTGGGTGATCATTGCTCGGCACAACATCGAGGGCCGAAGGGCCTGTTCTGTGCTGTACTGTTCTATAAAATCTATAAACCCACATGTACTGTGGCCATTTCATTTGTTTAGCCACCTTCTCAAATGAAATGAAAATGGCTTTTTCATTCTTCTCATCAAACCTTGGACATATTTAAATAGATCCCCACCAAGCCTTCGACCGTGACACTCTTGCTCTTTTTCACTATCCCCATCACTATCCTCAGACTGTACGTTTCTCTTTACCTCCGCCAATTATAACTGACATTCACAGTTCATGGCCAGTTTCTGAAGTTCAAAGTCTGTCTCTTTTTCTTTTTCCTCTCTCTTTTTTTCTCTGATCTGTACCTCCCTTTCTCTCGCATTTCGTTCTGCTAGGGCTATTCTTTATTTTCCCCTTTTCTTCGAATTCAAGCTGCTTTAATTCATTTTCATGTTCAAGCTGCTTGATCTGTAATTGAATTCTTGCCATTTCCAATGATTCTGACTGTGTCTCAGGCAATTTTGAATGCTCAGCTACCGCCGCAATGATCTCTTCTTTTCGTATTTTGGCCTGCAATGTTAACCGCAATGCTTTTGCCAAATCTAAAAGCCTTTTTTAGTCTCCGTTTGTAAGGTATTATGTGTGACCGTCTCCACCCCCAAAAACATCTGAGCCTCTGAAAGAGCCATTGTCTACAACACTCCCTATTTAAACTTGAATGCAACACCTGAAAAGCAAACACAAATATACTCACTCACCCCTCACTGTCTATAAATTCACTGAGCCAACCCAATCACAAAATATAGATGTTTATCCCGGACGAGCCCCCAATTTTGTTATGGGCCAGGGGTTAGAAACTCTAAAGTGTATTATGGAGTTCACCTGACCTATAACATTTTGTTGAATTTGGCTCAGATCAGCACAAGAGCCTTCACTTGAGGTGTGATTCAACAGTCTTCCCAGACACTTTAATCAAAATAAGCATTATTCTAAGAACTTAGTTAACATTTATATATAACCAAACAGCAAGAATTTTTATCAATTACAAACGTAAAGATACCCCACAGCTACAGTAAACTACGGATAACACTTAATGAATCCCCCCTTATCTGTTCCAATTCAAAAACAAAATCTCATAAACCAAAAACCCCTTTTTAAGGACGTGGCCCCGCACTCTGCATTCTCACTGGCTTTTCCTGAGATTCTGACCCTGTCTCACCAGTAGGGTTAAACCCATCCGGAAAGCAAACATATATCTTAAAAGCCACCACCAAGGTGATTTTTACTGAAACATATTTAAAATGAAACTAGAGAGACAGGCTAAAACACTTCTTTCTCTTGTCTGAGCTGTGAGGATGCAGAGATGCTTCAGCGGGATTTAGACAGGCTGAGTGAGTGGGCATATGCATGGCAGATGCAATATAATGTGGATAAATGTGTGGTTATCTGCTTTGGTTGCAAAAATAGGAAGGCAGATTATTAGAACAAAAAACAAAGAAAAGTACAGCACAGGAACAGGTCCTTTGGCCCTCCAAGCCCGTGCCGACCATGCTGCCCGTCTAAACTAAAATCTACACTTCCCAGGTCCGTATCCCTCTATTCCCATCCTATTCATGTATTTGTCAAGATGCCCCTTAAATGTCACTATCGTCCCTGCTTCCACCACCACCTCCGGCAGCGAGTTCCAGGCATCCACTACCCTCTGTCTAAAAAACTTGCCTCGTACATCTCCTCTAAACCTTGCCCCTCGCACCTTAAACCTATGCCCCCAAGTAATTGACCCCTCTACCCTGGGGAAAAACATCTGACTATCCACTCTGTCTATGCCCCTCATCATTTTGTAGACCTCTTTCAGGTCGCCCCTCAACCTCCGTCGTTCCAGTGAGAACAAACCGAGTTTATTCAACCGCTCCTCATAGCTAATGCCCTCCATACCAGGCAACATCCTGGTAAATCTCTTCTGCACCCGCTCTAAAGCCTCCACATCCTCTGGTAGTGTGGCGACCAGAATTGAACACTATACTCCAAGTGTGGTCTAACTAAGGTTCTATACAGCCGCAACATGACTTGCCAATTCTTATACTCAATGCCCCGGCCAATGAAGGCAAGCATGCCGTATGCCTTCTTGACTACCTTCTCCACCTGTGTTGCCCCTTTCAGTGACCTGTGGACCTGTACACCTAGATCTCTCTGACTTTCAATACTCTTGAGGGTTCTACCATTCACTGTATATTCCCTACCTGGATTAGACTTTCCAAAATGCATTACCTCACATTTGTCCGGATTAAACTCCATCTGCCATCTCTCCACACAAGTCTCCAAATGATCTAAATCCCGCTGTATCCTCTGACAGTCCTCATCGCTATCCGCAATTCCACCTACCTTTGTGTTGTCTGCAAACTTACTAATCAGACCAGTTACATTTTCCTCCAAATCATTTATATATACTACGAACAGCAAAGGTCCCAGCACTGATCCCTGCGGAGCACCACTAGTCACAGCCCTCCAGTTAGAAAAGCACCCTTCCATTGCTACTCTCTGCCTTCTATGACCTAGCCAGTTTTATATCCACCTTGCCAGCTCACCCCTGATCCCATGTGACGTCACCTTTTGTACCAGTCTCCCATGAGGGACCTTGTCAAAGGCCTTACTGAAGTCCATATGGATAACATCCACTACCCCACCTGCATCAATCATCTTTGTGACCTCTTTGAAAAAGTGAGACACAACCTCCACTTCACAAAACCGTGCTGCCTCTCGCTGAGACGTCCATTTGCTTCCAAATGGGAGTAGATCCTGTCTCGAAGAATTCTCTCCAGTAATTTCCCTACCACTGACGTTAGGCACACCGGCCTGTAGTTCCCTGGATTATCCTTGCTACCCTTCTTAAACAAAGGAACAACATTGGCTGTTCTCCAGTCCTCCGGGACATCACCTGAAGACAGTGAGGATCCAAAGATTTCTGCCAAGGCCTCAGCAATTTCCTCTCTAGCCTCCTTTAATATTCTGGGGTAGATTCCATCCGGCCCTGGGGACTTATCTACCGTAATATTTTTCAAGACGCCCAACACCTCGTCTTTTTGGATCTCAATGTGACCCAGGCTATCTACACACCCTTCTCCAGACTCAACATCCACCAATTCCTTCTCTTTGGTGAATACTATTGCAAAGTATTCATTTAGTACCTCGCCCATTTCCTCTGGTTCCACACATAGATTCCCTTGCCTATCCTTCAGTGGGCCAACCCTTTCCCTGGCTACCCTCTTGCTTTTTATGTACGTGTAAAAAGCCTTGGGATTTTCCTTAACCCTATTTGCCAATGACTTTTTGTGACCTCTTCTAGCCCTCTTGACTCCTTGCTTAAGTTCCTTCCTACTTTCCTGATATTCCACACAGGCTTTGTCTGTTCCCAGCCTTCTAGCCCTGACAAATGCCTCCTTTTTCTTTTTTTTTCTTTTTTTCTTTATTTAAAATTTTTTTTAGAGTGCCCAAATTTTTTCCAATTAAGGGGCAATTTACCATGGCCAATCCACCTATCCTGCACATCTTTTGGGTTGTGGGGGTGAAACCCATGCAAACACGTGGAGAATGTGCAAACTCCACACAGACAGTGACCCAGGGCCGGGATTCGAACCCAGATCCTCAGCGCCGTAGGCAGCAATGCTAACCACTGTGCCACCGTGCTGTCCTCCTTTTTCTTTTTGACGAGGCCTACAATATCTCTCGTTTTCCAAGGTTCCCGAAATTTGCAGTATTATCCTTCTTCCGCACAGGAACATGCCGGTCCTGAATTCCTTTCAACTGACATTTGAAAGCCTCCCACATGTCAGATGTTGATTTACCCTCAAACATCCACCCCCAATCTAGGTTCTTCAGTTCCTGCCTAATATTATTATAATTAGCCTTCCCCCAATTTAGCACATTCACCCTAGGACCACTCTTATCGTTGTCCACCAGCACTTTAAAACTTACTGAATTGTGATCACTGTTCCCGAAATGCTCCCCTACTTAAACATCTACCACCTGGCCAGGCTCATTCCCCAATACCAGGTCCAGTACAGCCCCTTCCCTAGTTGGACTGTCTACATAGTGTTTTAAGAAGCCCTCCTGGATGCTCCTTACAAACTCTGACCCGTCCAGGCCCCTAGCACTAAGTGAGTCCCAGTCAATATTGGGGAAGTTGAAGTCTCTCATCACAACAACCCTGTTTTTACTCGCAGTGGCGGACTGGGTCTAAAAATATTGGTTGCCAGGAGACAAAGGGGGCCCACCCACAACTACAATGCTATCATTTAATTTTCATAACTAATAAATAAAATTTTCAAAATATACATATGGAAAAAAGGGTACAATTAAAAGTTTTGTGGAAAAAATGTGTATTTCTTAGTAATTACAGTGTACATGGACTGTACATATTACTGGCAGTAGATACCAAATGTAAATACAGAATGTTATAATTGAATTTTTTATTTTAATTTTTTTAATTTTAAGTAATTGGTTGATATTTTTAAATAGTTTACTGCACAATTTACACATTAACAGATAGTTCAAAAGCACAATAGAGCATTGCATGCAGTCCACTATATTAAGAACAATCGTTTGTGTTCGCTAGATGATTGTGCGAATCTGCCAATAATTGCTTCTGCATCCAATTCATCTAACAATTCCTTTTCAATGGATAGCAACATGTATGATTCCAAATTCTCCTCAGACGCCGGATGGGTTCCCGGTGGAATTTTATAAAAAGTTCGTGGACCTAGTGGGCCCCTTGCTGGTGCGGACACTCAACGAAGCGTGGGAGGGGGGGACTTTGCCCCCGACGATGTCACGGGCGCTGATCTCGTTAATTTTAAAGAAGGACAAGGACCCCCAGCAGTGTGGTTCATACAGGCCCATATCTCTCCTCAACGTGGATGCTAAGGTGCTGGCAAAAATCCTGGCCACCAGGATAGAGGACTGTGTGCCAAGGGTTGTGCATGAGGACCAGACAGGTTTTGTGAAAGGAAGGCAGCTGAACACGAATGTGCGGAGATTGCTGAATGTCATTATGATGCCGGCGATTGAGGGGGAGGCAGAGATAGTGGTGGCGCTGGATGCGGAGAAGGCCTTCGATAGAGTGGAGTGGGGGTACCTATGGGAGGTGTTGGGGAGGTTTGGATTTGGTGAAGGGTTCATTAGATGGGTAAGGCCCATATGAGGCCCCGATGGCGTGCGTGGCCACGAATAGGAGGTCGGAGTACTTCCGGCTTTACCGAGGGACCAGGCAGGGTTGCCCCTTGTCCCCCTTGTTGTTTGCACTGGCAATCGAGCCGCTGGCGATGGCATTGAGAGATTCAGAGAGGTGGAGAGGCTTGGTGCGAGGTGGAGAGGAACATAGGGTGTCGTTGTATGCCGATGACCTGTTACTGTATGTGGCGGACCCAGTGGGAGGGATGCCGGGGGTGATGGAGTTACTAGCCGAGTTTGGGACCTTCTTAGGTTATAAATTAAATTTAGGCAAGAGTGAGGTGTTTGTGGTGCACCCTGGAGACCAGGAGGAAGGAATTGGTAGGCTCCCGCTTAGGCGGGCAGGGGAGAGCTTTAGGTACCTGGGGGTGCAAGTGGCCAGGGACTGGGGGACTCTCCACAAGCATAACTTTACCAGACTGGTAGATCAGATGGAGGAGGAGTTCAGGAGGTGGGACATGCTGCCATTGTCGTTGGCGGGGAGGGTGCAGTCCGTCAAAATGACAGTGCTTCCGAGGTTCTTGTTCCTTTTTCAGTGCCTGCCCATATTTATCCCCAGGGCCTTCTTTAGGAGAGTGACCGGCAGTATTCTGAGCTTTGTGTGGGCACATGGGACTCCGAGAGTGAGGAGGGTATTCCTGGAGCGAGGAAGGGATAGAGGCGGGCTGGTGCTGCCCAACCTTCTGGGGTACTATTGGGCAGCCAATGTGTCAATGGTGCGTAAATGGGTGATGGAGGGGGGAGGGGCGGCGTGGAAAAGAATGGAGATGGCGTCATGTAGAGGTACAAGCCTGGGTGCCATGGTAATGGCACCGTTGCCGTTCTCCCCCAAGAGGGTTACCACGAGCCCGGTGGTGGCGGCGACCCTAAGAATCTGGGGACAGTGGAGACGGCATCGGGGGGAAACAGGGGGCTCGATGGAGGCTCCACTGGGTGGCAACCATCGGTTCATCCCGGGGAATACGGATGGGGGATTCAGGGGATGGCAAAGGGCGGGCATCAGCAAATTGAGGGACCTGTTTATTGGCGGGAGGTTTGCGGGCCTGGGGGAACTGGAAGATAAATTTGGCCTTCCCCAGGGGAACATGTTCAGATACCTGCAGGTAAAGGCGTTTGCTAGGCGACAGGTAGAGGGATTCCCTTTGCTGCCCTCGCAGGGGACGATGGACAGAGTGCTTTCGGGGGTGTGGGTAGGAGAGGGGAAGGTGTCTGACATCTATAAGGTAATGCAGGAGGTGGAGGAGTCGTCAGTGGAGGAGCTGAAGGCTAAATGGGAGGAGGAACTCGGGGAGTAGATAGAGGATGAGACTTGGGCGGAGGCCTTGGAGAGAGTCAACTCCTCCTCATGTGCGAGGCTTAGTCTCATTAAATTTAAGGTGCTGCACCGGGCCCATATGTCCGGGACTAGGATGAGTAGGTTCTTCGGGGGTGAGGACAGGTGCACCAGATGTTCGGGGAGTCCTGCGAACCACGCCCATATGTTCTGGGCATGCCCAGCACTGGAAGAATTCTGGAAGGGGGTGGCGGGGTCGGTGTCGAGGGTGGTTGGATCCAGGGTCAAACCAGGGTGGGGACTCGCGATTTTTGGGGTTGGGGTGGAGCCGGGAGTGCAGGAGGCGAAAGAGGCTGGTGTCCTGGCCTTTGCGTCCCTAGTAGCCCGTCGAAGGATTCTGTTACAATGGAAGGATGCAAGGCCCCCAAGCGTGGAGACCTGGATCAGTGACATGGCGGGATTTATAAAATTGGAAAAGGTCAAATTTGCCCTGAGAGGATCAATACAAGGGTTCTATAAACGATGGCAGCCTTTTCTGGACTTCCTGGCTCAGAGATAGGTAACTGGGTCAATAGCAGCAGCAACCCGGGGGAGGGGGGGGGGGGGGGGTGCATTATTGTAGTGTTTATTCTATAACTTTATAGTGTGTTAATTTGCGTTGTTGTTAAAATGCTGGGTTGTTCATGGGGATGGAGCGAATGTATATGATTGTTAATATTATTGTTATTTTCGGTATTTTACTAAGGTGCGTTATTGTTGTATAAAATCAAAATTTCTCAATAAAAATTATTTTTAAAAAAAAATTCTCCTCAGACAGCGAATTTCTTAACTTTGCCTTTATGATCTTTAGCTTTGAAAATGTCCTCTCACATTGGACTTGAGTAACTGATAGTGTGCAGATGACTTTATAAAGTTCATAAAGGTTATCATATGCCTTGTCATGAAGTCTGTTGGATGCCAGAATTTTTAGTACACACGATGGGCAAGTGCTGCAAATTTTACAATTGTTGCAACTGGAATCCATATTCTCACCATCATTAAGCAATAGCTTTAATACATCAAAGTTTGAAACAAAAGAAAACAATTCCAATATTACTTGATCTTTGCTGATTTGTGGAAACAGCTTAATAATACCTTCCAATGCTTCATCTTCAAGGCCCTTCTCTGCAATAGTTTGAAAGTTTGCTGGGTCCAAGCAGGACAAATCTTTATACAACTGTTTGTGTTGTACAAAGCGTGATTCTAGTGACTGGACAATGCAATCCATTATTAGGTTAAACACATTTACTCGAAAATCAGCTAGAGAATCTGAGGAATTTCTTTCATCATCAATAAGCTCATCTGCCATTCTTTTCTTCTTCCTCTGCCTCTTAACTGGCAATGCTGTTTCCAACGCATCAATTTCCAATGTTTGATTTTCATCTATATTCATCTGTGAAATCCTGTCATTACATTTATTTACAAATTCCAAAGCTTTGCTGTGAATGTTATCAAATGTTCTTGTCTGTTCCTTCAACTTTGTTGTAGCTGAATCTACCAAACTCCATGCAGTAAACATATCTAAACCACTTGTCTGTAGATAACTTGATAACGGGGTTGTAGTTTCAAATATATACAAGTAAGTAAATGCTGTCAATATGGTTTCAAACTTTAGAAGACTTTGAAGTAAAACATTTGCTTCATGTTTTTTTGCATCAAACTTTTCTGAATCTTGTATCATTGATAAGCATGTCAATAGATTTACGAAAGTACTGGCAGCGGCATCATCAAAACGTCCAAATATAGTTGTTGCTGCATTGGATTTTTCTGACAATCTGGTCTCACCAATTAGTTTTAATCGTTGCATTTTTTCTTGTCCTAGATATTTTCCAACAACTTCTATCCATACAGCTATTCTCTTGTATGATGCTTTCACAAATGTTGCTATATTCTGGAGCAAATTGAAAAAAGAAACTGCAGGCACACAACATTTTGTTGTTTCAGTTATCACCAAATTCAAGACATGGGCATAGCACCATATATGAACATGTTGATCAGCCACATCAGCAATTTTACTTTGTAAACCATTATACTGGCCATGGTAGCTTGCAGCGCCATCTGTGCTATCAGATAAACATTTTTGGGGGTCAATTTTAAGATGCTGTAATGTTTCAATCAATAGATCAAAAAGTCCCTGTCCTGTACCATCATTACTTGGCACAACTGAAAGTCGTCGCTCACAGATAATACCTTTAAGCACATACCAAATAATAATGCTAAACTGATCGATGGATGAATTATCTTGTGTTGAATCAACCTGAATAGAATAATATTTTGCTTGAGAAACTTCATGACTAATTCTTTCTTGTATCATATTCTTCATAATTTTGATTAACATGTTTATAGTTGTTTTACTCAGGTATGTAATAAGTCCACCACGGCCTTTACTTTGAGCCTTTCCTTGTTGCTCTAATCGTTTGATTCTTTGTTTAGACTTGTTTTGCACTGCAGAAACGTGAGCTGCCATAATGGGGTCATATTTTGGCATCAACTGCACTGTAGCTAAAAAATTGCCATGATTCAGAACCTCATTATCTAGAGTGTAGGCCGATTCATTTCTGTGACCTCGAAAAGGAAGTGCTTGCTTGCCTAACATCTTTATGATGTCTATAATCCTCATGACAATACTTCTCTGCTTCAATACTTCTTTCCTTTTAATTAGTGATGCTGCAAAAAATTTATCTAAGGTGCCATCATTAACCACACTGATATATTGCTGAGCATTTCTGACATGTGTTGTCGATTCATGTAAAGTCAAGCTCTGGCTAATACGCCTGTAGTCACTAAAGCCACGTACAAGGGGTGATGGATTACAAGTGTTGGGAAACTCAAAGGCTAAGCAGTATGAACAATATAAGCATCTATTTTCTTTGTTATCTGTTAGCCATTTTCTTGGGACTGAGTCATTCATAATTTTCCTCTCATACAAACGAGCATCAAATGGCAGATCATCAAGTGGCTGAAGTGGATGTTCAGCAAAAAACTGTTTTATCTTTGCTCGTGATGGATATTGGAAGATTCCAGTAATTGATCTTTCATTTTCTTGCGTAGGTTCATTTACAGGATGTGCTTCAGAAACCAAGTCATTTATGCTTGAAGGAATATCTGATTCCCTGTCACTAGTTGAAGCTATGTGTTCAGATGTTGCAACTACAGGCAGTACAGATACCAGAACAAGGAAGCCAGAAGAAATATTGGGCCTGGGTTGATTAGTAATGGATGCACTTGTATTTGTCTCTACATTCAAAGTAGCTCTTCTCTGTTCTTGTAACTCGCATGTCATTGCATCATCACCATGAGCATTGTTTCTTGCTTCTTGATTATTTGTTGCAGAACTGGATATTGATGTGGATTGTGCTTGTGGTATTATAAACTCTGCAATAGGCCTGCATCGCTTGGCTGATTCCTTCCTTTCCGCTTATTTTTGTTCTTTGCGTTTTAGTGACCCAGATTTATGCTTTTTCTTTTCCATGCTGGTAGGGGTAATATTCCTGAAATAAAAACTTAATTAAAAATAGCCCACATTGGGAAAAATGAATATTGATGATTGCAAAAATAACTTGAAGGAACGCCAGATAAACCCCTACTTGATAAAAAATATAAAATAACTTACTTACACTTCAATAGGCTATGTTCATTAGTCAATACTACTGTGGCCTATGCAGCTTCAGAAGAGGAAACAATCCACTGTCCAGTGTTCACACCAGCAAGCAACTGAGACAACTGTTGAAACTTAGAAGTTTGGTCGGACTATAGTAAGACATTAAGAATGGTCCCACGACCAAAGTTAACATGTCCAGTTTGATACCAGTGTAGTGTTACAAGTCGCAACCCTTTGAGTTTACCGATCATGGCTTATCACTTCAATATCTTTGACCTCATGATTCACGGTCAAATGTACTGCTTCTCCTTTTCGGTGACCTCACGACCCTATGTACTGCTTGATATCCTTTCAAGTTGCCGACCATCTCAAATCACGAACTGTAACTTTATCTTTAAATTCACACACTCTTGCTGAAAACGTGGATTTCCAACTATGTCCGACCCGGGTGAACCAACCCCCCCCCCCCCCCTCCCCCCACTCCTTTTCACATCCGTTTAACACTGCTTCGTTCCTTCATACACTGAGTGATTATTTGTTTGTTTCTTTATTGCATTTTTATTTGGTATTGCTCTTTTTAAAAACAATTATATTTTATTAAGTTAGAATACAAATCTCAGGAAAGAAGTTGGAGATTTATTTATCTAATTAATTATACTTTTTAAGGGCCCTTCAGAGATTCACGGGTCCCTTCTTGGTTCCCCGACCCGGACCGATGTACTGGCTGAACCAAGACTACTGCTTGATATCCTTTGAAGTTGCCGACCATCTCAAATCACGAATTGTAACTTTATCTTTAAATTCACACACTCTTGCTGAAAACATGGAATTTCCTTAATTATGCCCGGCCCGAGCCCCCCTATTCCACATCTTCCCACTACCTCCCCTGCTTCGTTCCTTTTCATGCACTGCTTATTTGTGTCCTGTTCTTTTTTTTTCTTATTCCTTTTTATTACTAAATCAGTTGTCTGTGTTTGTTTCTTTATTGCATTTTTATTTGATATAGGGGGCCCACTTCATCAGGGGCCCGCTTGCCATCGGGCAAGCTGACACCCTGGCCAGTCCGCCACTGCAAGTAGGTTTACATTAACACCGCAATGAAGTTACCGTGAAAATCCCCTAGTCGTCACATTCCGGCGCCTGTTCGGGTACACAGAGGGAGAATTCAGAATGTCCAATTCACCTGACAGCACGTCTTTCGGGACTTGTGGGAGGAAACCCACACAGACACGGGGAGAACGTGCAGACTCTGCACCGACAGTGACCCAAACCGGGAATTGAACCCCCGGTGCTGTGAAGCCACTGTGCTACCCACTGTGCTACCATGCCGCCCATACATTTACGCTATCAAACACTTCCATAATTTAACGACCTTGAGCCACTCTCCCTGATTAATATTAAGTAATAATTAGGTTAGCATATGAAAAGTGTTCCACTCAATCAGGATATATTTCTTTGCTAATTAATACAATGGACCATTTTGTCTCAAATACCTGTCTTGTATAAACATATCCAATATCCGATTTGATAACTTGCACTGACATCCATAAAAGGATCTTTATGATGTCACAAATATTGCCATTTTGATCTCATAATGATGTGTCACTTTACAAAGTTGTTGCTCATTAAGTCCTTCCACATTAATGATCGGCTGTTGGTGAGACAGAGTCAAGCAGATTTTTGTGTTTGAAGCCGGTCACAGGCCCGAGGAGAGGATGTCAGACTGGAAGAATTACATCAACTCGATCCTGAAGGATAGGAACATGGAGGATGCCGCCATTGTGGGGCACGCTGACAACAAGTCCGTCTGGGCCTCCAAGCCGGGGGGCATCCTGGCCGCCATCTCCCCGCAGGAGGTGAGCCTGCTGATAGGACAGGACCGCAAGGCTTTCCTACAAACCGGCATCACCATCGGGGGGAAGAAGTGCTCCGTCATCCGGGACAACCTCATGGTCAACAACGACGGGGTGATGGACGTGAGGATGAAGTGCGGGCAGAGCAAGAGCATCTGCATCGGCAAAACCATCAAGCTCATGGTGTTCGTGATGGGGAAAAGGGGTGTTCACGGGGGAGCGCTCAACAAGAAGGTCCACGAGTTGGCCAACTACCTCAAACAGAGGGGACTCTAAAGGGGAGGGGACTGCGGGGGGAGGGGACTGTCAGGTTTCCTTGAGAATAGAGATTTCAAAACTGATAATAAAGTATACTTAAATACAATCTTTTACTTTTATTGCGTCTGATTTTCAACGAAAGTGAGGCCATTCCATCCTCCAGGGAGCAAGAACAGCACCCCCCCCCCCCCCCCCCCAGAAAGAAGGGTGACATCTCCAGACAATAAGGGTGTCCATCCCGTGCAGATAAGGAACATGACCCCCTAACCAGAGAGAAAGATTGATCTTGCCATCCCAGAGGATCATGGAATCCCAATGGTGCACAAAGAGGCCATTCGGCCCATCGAGTCTGCACCGACCCTTCAAAAGGCCAAACTACCGAGGCCCAATCCCCCACTTTATCCCTGTGACTCCACACAACCTTTGGACAATTAGGGGCAATTTATGACAGCCAATCCACCTAACCCGCACCTCTTTGGACTGGGGAGGAAACCGGAGCACCCGGAGGAAACCCACGCACACACGGGGAGAACGTGCAGACTACACAGTCACCCGAGGCCAGAATCGAACCTGGGTCCCTGGCGCTGTGAGGCAGCAGTGCTAATCACTGTGGCACCATGCCATAATGAGTGACCCCCAGTGAGAGTAAACCTTCCTCATGAGAAAGACCCCCCTCCCAGATCCAGACACAGTAACCTCAGACAGGGAGTGACCCTCAATCAGTGAGTGACCCTCAGTCAGTGAGTGACCCTCAGTCAGTGAATGATCTTCAGACAGGGAGTGACCCCCAGTAAGGGACCCTCAGACATTGAGTGACCCTCAGACAGAGAGTGACTCAGACAGTGTGTGACCCTCAGTCAGTGAATGATCTTCAGACAGGGAGTGACCCCCAGTAAGGGACCCTCAGACATTGAGTGACCCTCAGTCAGTGAGTGATCCTCAGACAGTGAGTGACCCTCAGTCAGTGAGTGACCCTCAGACAGGGAGTGATTCTCAGACAGGGAGTGACCCTCAGAAAGGGAGTGACCCTCAGAAAGGGAGTGATCCTCAGACAGGGAGTGACCCTCAGACAGGGAGTGACCCTCAGACTGTGAGTGACCCTCAGAAAGGGAGTGACCCTCAGACAGGGTGACCCTCAGACAGGAAGTGACCCTCAGACAGGGAGTAACCCTCAGACCAGGAGTGACCCTCAGACTGTGAGTGACCCTCAGACTGTGAGTGACCCTCAGAAAGGGAGTGGCCCTCAGACAGGGAGTGACCCTGAGACAGGGAGTGACCCTGAGACAGGGAGTGACCCTCAGTCAGGGAGTGACCCTCAGACAGGGTGACCCTCAGACAGGGAGTGACCCTGAGACAGGGAGTGACCCTCAGACAGTGAGTGACCCTCAGACAGTGAGTGACCCTCAGTTAGGGAGTGACCCTGAGACAGTGAGTGACCCTCAGTCAGGGAGTGACCCTCAGACAGGGAGTGACCCTCAGACAGGGAGTGACCCTGAGACAGGAAGTGACCCTCAGAAAGGGAGTGATCCTCAGTCAGGGAATGACCCTCAGACAGGGAGTGACCCTCCGACAGTGAGTGACCCTCAGTCAGGGAGTGACCCTCAGACAGGGAGTGACCCTCAGACAGGGAGTGACCCTCAGAAAGGGAGTGATCCTCAGACAGGGTGACCCTCAGACAGGGAATGTCCTTCAGACAGGGAGTGACCCTCAGACTGTGAGTGACCCTCAGAAAGGGAGTGACCCTGAGACAGGGAGTGACCCTGAGACAGGAAGTGACCCTCAGACTGTGAGTGACCCTCAGACAGGGTGACCCTCAGTCAGGGAGTGACCCTCAGACAGTGAGTGACCCTCAGTCAGGGAGTGACCCTCAGACAAGGAGTGACCCTGAGACAGTGACTGACCCTCAGACAGGGAGGGACCCTCAGACAGGGAGTGACCCTCAGACAGGAGTGACCCTCAGACAGGAGTGACCCTCAGACAGGAGTGACCCTCAGACAGGGAGTGACCCTCAGACAGGAGTGACCCTCAGCCCTCAGACAGGGAGTGACTCTCAGACAGGAGTGACCCTCAGAAAGGAGTGACCCTCAGACAGGGAGTGACCCTCAGACAGGAGTGACCCTCAGATGGGAGTGACCTATGGTAAACCACTGTGTTGCATTGTGTTGTGTTGTACATTTCACATGCCTGGGCTTGTCCCTCCCCTCCACTGACCGTAACGTGCACTTCCTCAACACTGTTGACGAGTACTCACGATTCCCCTTCGCCATGCCGTGCCCTGACATGACCCCTGCCCGGCGTTACGCCGGCCCCAATGGCGTGATGCGCGCAGCCCGCTGACGATTCTCCGACCCGGTACGGGGTCAGTGAATCCCGCCCAGGATCTTGTCCAGAGATGCACCACGACGATGCCTGGGATGTAGCGTTTCAGTTATTAATAAACTGGATGGGCTGTGGTTTTCTTTGAAACAGAGAAGGCTGAGGGCAGGACCAGATTAAGGTGTATAATATTATGAAGACCAACAGGTTTGCTTCAAATCACTAGCTTTCGGAGCACTGCTCCTTCCTCAGGTGAATCCTCTAGGCACAACATCGAGGGCCGAAGGGCCTGTTCTGTGCTGTACTGTTCTATGACCGTCATCAAGGCCCTACACAGTCTTTTCACCTTTTTCGGGTTCCCCACCTGCATCCACTGTGATCGGGGATCCTCCTTCATGAGCGGTGAGTTGAGTCAGTTCCTCCTCAGCAGGGGTATCGCCTCCGGCAGGACGACCAGCTATAACCCCCGGGGAAACGGACAGTGGAGAGTGAGAACGCGGCGGTCTGGAAGGCTGTCCTCCTGGCCCTACGGTTTAGAAGCCTCCCAGTCTCCCGCTGGCAGGAGGTCCTCTCCGATGCACTCCACTCCATCCGGTCGCTCCTGTGTTCAGCCACCAACGACAATCCTCACGAGCGTACGTTTGCTTTCCCCAGGAAATCCATCTCAGGGGTCTCGCTCCCGTCCTGGGTGGCAGTCCCAGGGCCCATCCTCCTCCGGAAGCATGCGAGAGCCATAAATCGGACCCCCCTCGTCGAGAAGGTCCTGCTCCTCCATGCCAATCCACAATATGCCTACATGGCACACCAGGACGGGCGACAGGACACGGTCTCCCTTTGGGATTTGGCACCCACAGGCTCATCGGCGACCATCACCACTGTCATAATATACACCAGGATATCATGGTGCAGACACACACTGGTGGGCACACACAGGGACCAATCAACATGTACAAACACCGCAGCCAATCACCAGTTAGAATACGCACACTATAAAGGCAGAGGGCACCACGGTTCCCGCTCATTCTGGGTGCTGCCTCTCAGTGTAACAAGAACTCATCCAGCCCAGCACAGACTCACACCACGTGCTGAGAGAATCAACTGGTTCAGACAAGAATGACCCTCAGACAAGGAGTGACCCTCAGTGAGTGAGTGACCCTCAGCCAGGGATTGACACTCAGTGAGTGACCCTCAGACAGGGAGTGACCCTCAGTGAGTGAGTGACCCTCAGCCAGGGATTGACACTCAGTGAGTGACCCTCAGACAGGGAGTGACCCTCAGACAAGGAGCGACCCTCAGAGAGTGACACTTCGACAGTGCGTGACCCTCACTCTGAAAGGGAATGACCCTCAGTGAGTGACCCTCACTCTGACAATGAGTGACCCTAAGGGAGTGACCCTCACTCTGATAGGGTGACCCCCCGTGAGTGACCCTCACTCTGAGTCAATGACCCTCAGAGAGTGACCTTCAGTGAGTGATCTTCAGGGAGTGACCCTCACTCTGACAGTGAGTGACCCTCAGGGCGTGAGCCTCACTCTGACAAAGAGTGACCCTCAGTGAGTGACCTTCAGTGAGTGATCATCAGTGAGTGACCCTCACTCTGACAGTGAGTGACCCTCAGGGCATGAGCCTCGCTATGACAGGGAGTGACCCTCAGTGAGTGACCCTCACTCTGACAAGGAGTGACCCTCAGTGAGTGAACCTCAGACAGTGAGTGACCCTGGGCGTGAGCGTCACTCTGACAAGGAGTGACCCTCAGTGAGTGACCCTCACTCTGACAAGGAGTGACCCTCAGTGAGTGACCCTCAGTGAGAGAACCTAAGACAGTGAGTGACCCTCAGGGCATGAGCCTCACTCTGACAAGGTGTGACCCTCAGTGAGTGACCCTCAGTGAGTGACCCTCAGACAGTGAGTGACCCTCACTCTGACAGGGAGCCTCAGTGAGTGACCCTCACTCTGACAGTGAGTGACCCTCAGTGAGTGACCCGCACTCTGACAGTGAGTGACCATCAGTGAGTGACCCTCACTCTGACAGTGAGTGACCCTCAGTGAGTGACCCGCACTCTGACAGTGAGTGACCTTCAGTGAGTGACCCTCTCTGACAGTGAGTGACCCTCAGTGAGTGACCCTCACTCTGACAGTGAGTGACCCTCAGTGAGTGACCCTCACTCTGACAGTGAGTGACCCTCACTCTGATGGGGAGTGACCCTGAGTGAGTGACCCTCAGTGAGTGAGTGATCCTCACTCTGCCAGGGAGTGACCCTCACTCTGATAGGGAGAGATATTCAGTGAGTGACCATCACTCAGACAAGGAGTGACCCTCAGTGAGTGATCCTCAGTGAGTGACCCTCAGACAGTGAGTGACCCTCAGTGAGTGACCCTCACTTTGACGGGGAGTGACCCTCAGTGAGTGACCCTCAGTGAGTGACCCTCAGACAGTGAGTGACCCTCAGTGAGTGACCCTCAGACAGTGAGTGACCCTCAGTGAGTGACCCTCACTCTGACAGTCAGTGACCCTCAGTGAGTGACTCTCAGGGAGTGACCCCCAGGGAGTGACCCTCAGTGAGTGACCCTTAGGGTGTGATCCCCAGCAAGTGACCCTCAGACAGGGAGTGACCCTCAGTGAGTGACCCTCACACTGACAGGGAGTGACCCTCAGTGGGTGACCCTCACTCAGACAGAGAGTGACCCTCAGTGAGTGACCCTCACTCTGACAGGGAGTGAGCCTCAGTGCGTGACCCTCTGACAAGGAGTGACCCTCAGTGAGTGACCCTCAGTGAGAGAACCTAAGACAGTGAGTGACCCTCAGGGCATGAGCCTCACTCTGACAAGGTGTGACCCTCAGTGAGTGACCCTCAGTGAGTGACCCTCAGACAGTGAGTGACCCTCACTCTGACAGGGAGCCTCAGTGAGTGACCCGCACTCTGACAGTGAGTGACCCTCAGTGAGTGACCCTCACTCTGACAGTGAGTGACCCTCAGTGAGTGACCCTCACTCTGACAGTGAGTGACCCTCAGTGAGTAACCCTCACTGACAGTGTGTGACCCTCAATCTGACGCGGAGTGACCCTCAGTGAGTGACCCTCAGTGAGTGAGTGATCCTCACTCTGCCAGGGAGTGACCCTCAGTGAGTGACCCTCACTCTGATAGGGAGAGATACTCAGTGAGTGACCCTCACTCGGACAAGGAGTGACCTTCAGTGAGTGACCCTCAGTGAGTGACCCTCAGACAGTGAGTGACCCTCAGTGAGTGACCCTCACTTTGACGGGGAGTGACCCTCAGTGAGTGACCATCAGTGAGTGACCCTCAGACAGTGAGTGACCCTCAGACAGTGAGTGACCCTCAGTGAGTGACCTTCACTTTGATCGGGAGTGACCCTCAGTGAGTGACCCTCACTCTGACAGGCAGTGACCCTCAGTGAGTGACTCTCAGGGAGTGACCCCCAGGGAGTGACCCTCAAGGAGTGACGCTCAGTGAGTGACCCTTAGGGTGTGACCCCCAGCAAGTGACCCTCAGACAGGGAGTGACCCTCAGTGAGTGACCCTCACACTGACAGAGAGTGACCCTCAGTGGGTGACCCTCACTCAGACAGAGAGTGACCCTCAGTGAGTGACCCTCACTCTGACAGGGAGTGACCCTCAGTGCGTGACCCTCTGACAAGGAGTGACCCTCAGTGAGTGACCCTCACTCTGATAGGGAGTGACCCTCTGTGAGTGACCCTCACTCTGACAGGGAGTGACCCTAAGTGAGTGACCTCAGTGAGTGACCCTTGCTCTGACAGGGAGTGACCCTCAGGGAGTGACCCTCACTCTGACAGTGAGTGACCCTCAGTGAGTGACCCTCACTCTGACAGGGAGTGACACTCAGTGAGTGACCCTCACTTTTACAGTGAGTGACGCTCAGTGAGTGACCCTCACTCTGACAGTGAGTGACCCTTAGTGAGTGACCCTCACTCTGACAGTGAGTGACCCTCACTCTGACAGGGAGTGACCCACACTGAGTGACCCTCAGTGAGTACCCTCACTCTGGCAGGGAGTAACCCTCAGTGAATGACCCTCAGGGAGTGACCCTCAGTGAGGAACCTCACTCTGACAGGGAGTGACCCTCAGTGAGTGACCCTCAGTGAGTAACCCTCACTAGGACAGGGAGTGACCCTCAGTGAGTGACCCTCACTCTGACAGGGAGTGACCTCACTGAGTAACCCTCACTCTGACAGAGTGACCCTCAGTGAGTGACCCTTAGTGAGTGACCCTCAGTGAGTGACCCTCAGTGAATTACCCTCAGTGAGTGGCCCTCACTCTGGCAATGAGTGACCCTCAGTGAGTGGCCCTCACTGTGACAATGAGTGACCCTCAGCGAGTGACCGTTGCTCTGACAGGGAGTGACCCTCAGGGAGTGACCCTCAGTGAGTGACCCTCAGTCTGGGTCACACACTCTGACAGGGAGTGACCCTCAGGGAGTGATCCTCAGTGAGTGACCCTCACTCTGACAGTGAGTGACCCGAAGGGAGTGATCCGAAGGGAGTGAGCGTCAGTGGGGGACCCTCAATCTGACAGTGAGTGACCCTCAGTGAGTGACCCTGACAGTGAGTGACCCTCAGTGTGTGACCCTCACTCTGACAGTGAGTGACGCTCAGTGAGTGACCCTCACTGTGATAGTGAGTGACCCTCACTCTGACAGTGAGTGACGCTCAGTGAGTTACCCTCACTGTGACAGTGATTGACCCTCAGTGAGTGACCCTTAAGGAGCGACCCTCAGTGAGGAACCTCACTCTGACAGGGAGTGACCCTCAGCGAGTGACCCTCAGCGAGTGACCCTCAGGGAGTGACTCTCAGTGAGGAACCTCACTCTGACAGGGAGTGACCCTCAGTGAGTAACACTCACTCTGAGTGGGTGTGACCCTCAGTGAGTGACCCTAAGGGAGTGAGCGTCAGTGGGGGACCCTCACTCTGACAGGGAGTGACCTCACTGAGTGACCCTCACTCTGACAGTGAGTGACCCTCAGTGAGTGACCCTTAGTGAGTGACCCTCAGTGAGTGACCCTAAGTGAGTGACCCTCACACTGACAGGGAGTGACCCTCAGTGAGTGACCCTAAGTGAGTGACCCTCACTCTGACAGTGAGTGACCCTCACTCTGACAGTGAGTGACTCTTAGTGAGTGACCCTCAGTGAGTGACCCTTAGTGAGTAACCCTCAGTGAGTGACCCTAAGTGAGTGACCCTCACACTGACAGGGAGTGACCCTCAGTGAGTGACCCTCAGTGAGTGACCCTCAGTGAGTGACCCTCACTCTGACAGTGAGTGACTCTTAGTGAGTGACCCTCAGTGAGTGACCCTTAGTGAGTAACCCTCACTCTGACAGGGAGTGACCCTCAGTGAGTGATCCTCACTCTGACAGTGAGTGACCCTTAGTGACCCTAAGGGAGTGAGCGTCAGTGGGGGACCCTCACTCTGACAGGCTGGAGTCGGGCGGTGATGCGGAATCTTTGTGCGCAGCCCGGTTTCCGGGGGGAGGTGGGGACGCGCGGATCCGCGGCGCCGGAAGTCGCTAACCGGAAGCCGGGAACTGGAAGGCGGGGAGAGGGAGATGAAGAGAATCCGGGGCCGGGGAGGCGGCTCACGCCGGGGGAGCGGGGTCCTGGTGTTCAAGGAGGAGGAGCGGAGGTGAGGGTGAGGGTGAGGGAGGGGGAGGAGGTGAGGGAGGGGGAGGAGCGGAGGTGAGGGTGAGGGAGGGGGAGGAGGTGAGGGAGGGGGAGGAGCGGAGGTGAGGGAGGGGGAGGAGCGGAGGTGAGGGGGAGGGGAGCGGAGGTGAGGGGAGCGGAGGTGAGGGAGGGGAGGGGAGCGGAGGTGAGGGAGGGGAGGGGAGCGGAGGTGAGGGAGGGGAGGGGAGCGGAGGTGAGGGAGGGGAGGGGAGCGGAGGTGAGGTGAGGGAGGGGAGCGGAGGTGAGGTGAGGGAGGGGAGGGGAGGTGAGGGAGGGGAGGGGAGCGGAGGTGAGGGAGGGGAGGGGAGCGGAGGGTCCTTGGGGAGAGAGAGAGAGAGACAGAGGGGCTGAGTAAACCCCTCACAGCGTTCCGACTGAGTGAGTGAGGAGGCGGCGTTCTGAGTGAGTGAGGAGGCAGCGTTCTGAGGGAGTGAGAGGAGGCAGCGTTCTGAGGGAGTGAGTGAGGAGGCAGCGTTCTGAGGGAGGGAGTGAGTGAGGAGGCAGCGTTCTGAGTGAGTGAGGAGGCAGCGTTCTGAGGGAGTGAGGAGGCAGCGTTCTGAGTGAGTGAGGAGGCAGCGTTCTGAGTGAGTGAGGAGGCAGCGTTCTGAGGGAGTGAGTGAGGAGGCGGCGTTCTGAGTGAGTGAGGAGGCGGCGTTCTGAGTGAGTGAGGAGGCGGCGTTCTGAGGGAGTGAGTGAGGAGGCAGCGTTCTGAGGGAGTGAGGAGGCAGCGTTCTGAGGGAGTGAGGCGGCAGCGTTCTGAGTGAGTGAGGAGGCAGCGTTCTGAGTGAGTGAGGAGGCAGCGCTCTGAGGGAGTGAGTGAGGAGGCAGCGTTCTGAGGGAGTGAGGAGGCAGCGTTCTGAGGGAGTGAGAGGAGGCAGCGTTCTGAGTGAGTGAGTGAGGAGGCAGCGTTCTGAGGGAGTGAGTGAGGAGGCAGCGTTCTGAGGGAGTGAGGAGGCAGCGTTCTGAGGGAGTGAGGAGGCAGCGCTCTGAGGGAGTGAGTGAGGAGGCAGCGTTCTGAGGGAGTGAGGAGGCAGCGTTCTGAGGGAGTGAGAGGAGGCAGCGTTCTGAGGGAGTGAGTGAGGAGGCAGCGTTCTGAGGGAGTGAGGAGGCAGCGTTCTGAGGGAGTGAGGAGGCAGCGTTCTGAGGGAGTGAGGAGGCAGCGCTCTGAGGGAGTGAGGAGGCAGCGTTCTGAGGGAGTGAGGAGGCAGCGTTCTGAGGGAGTGAGTGAGGAGGCAGCGTTCTGAGGGAGTGAGGAGGCAGCGTTCTGAGGGAGTGAGGAGGCAGCGTTCTGAGGGAGTGAGGAGGCAGCGTTCTGAGGGAGTGAGGAGGCAGCGTTCTGAGGGAGTGAGGAGGCAGCGTTCTGAGGGAGTGAGGAGGCAGCGTTCTGAGTGAGTGAGGAGGCAGCGTTCTGAGGGAGTGAGGAGGCAGCGTTCTGAGGGAGTGAGGAGGCAGTGTTCTGAGGGAGTGAGGAGGCAGCGTTCTGAGGGAGTGAGGAGGCAGCGTTCTGAGGGAGTGAGGAGGCAGCGTTCTGAGGGAGTGAGGAGGCAGCGTTCTGAGGGAGTGAGTGAGGAGGCAGCGTTCTGAGTGAGTGAGGAGGCAGCGTTCTGAGGGAGTGAGGAGGCAGCGTTCTGAGGGAGTGAGGAGGCAGCGTTCTGAGTGAGTGAGGAGGCAGCGTTCTGAGGGAGTGAGGAGGCAGCGTTCTGAGGGAGTGAGGAGGCAGCGTTCTGAGGGAGTGAGGAGGCAGCGTTCTGAGGGAGTGAGGAGGCAGCGTTCTGAGGGAGTGAGGAGGCAGCGTTCTGAGGGAGTGAGGAGGCAGCGTTCTGAGAGAGTGAGTGAGGAGGCAGCGTTCTGAGTGAGTGAGGAGGCAGCGTTCTGAGGGAGTGAGGAGGCAGCGTTCTGAGAGAGTGAGTGAGGAGGCAGCGTTCTGAGTGAGTGAGGAGGCAGCGTTCTGAGTGAGTGAGGAGGCAGCGTTCTGAGGGAGTGAGGAGGCAGCGTTCTGAGTGAGTGAGGAGGCAGCGTTCTGAGGGAGTGAGTGAGGAGGCAGCGTTCTGAGTGAGTGAGGAGGCAGCGTTCTGAGAGAGTGAGTGAGGAGGCAGCGTTCTGAGTGAGTGAGGAGGCAGCGTTCTGAGGGAGTGAGGAGGCAGCGTTCTGAGAGAGTGAGTGAGGAGGCAGCGTTCTGAGTGAGTGAGGAGGCAGCGTTCTGAGTGAGTGAGGAGGCAGCGTTCTGAGGGAGTGAGGAGGCAGCGTTCTGAGTGAGTGAGGAGGCAGCGTTCTGAGGGAGTGAGTGAGGAGGCAGCGTTCTGAGGGAGTGAGTGAGGAGGCAGCGTTCTGAGTGAGTGAGGAGGCAGCGTTCTGAGGGAGTGAGTGAGGAGGCAGCGTTCTGAGGGAGTGAGTGAGGAGGCAGCGTTCTGAGGGAGTGAGTGAGGAGGCAGCGTTCTGAGTGAGTGAGAAGGCAGCGTTCTGAGGGAGTGAGGAGGCAGCGTTCTGAGGGAGGGAGAGAGTGAGGAGGCAGCGTTCTGAGGGAGTGAGGAGGCAGCGTTCTGAGGGAGGGAGTGAGTGAGGAGGCAGCGTTCTGAGGGAGTGAGGAGGCAGCGTTCTGAGGGAGTGAGGAGGCAGCGTTCTGAGGGAGTGAGGAGGCAGCGTTCTGAGGGAGTGAGTGAGGAGGCAGCGTTCTGAGTGAGTGAGGAGGCAGCGTTCTGAGAGAGTGAGTGAGGAGGCAGCGTTCTGAGTGAGTGAGGAGGCAGCGTTCTGAGAGAGTGAGGAGGCAGCGTTCTGAGAGAGTGAGTGAGGAGGCAGCGTTCTGAGTGAGTGAGGAGGCAGCGTTCTGAGAGAGTGAGGAGGCAGCGTTCTGAGAGAGTGAGTGAGGAGGCAGCGTTCTGAGTGAGTGAGGAGGCAGCGTTCTGAGGGAGTGAGGAGGCAGCGTTCTGAGGGAGTGAGGAGGCAGCGTTCTGAGGGAGTGAGGAGGCAGCGTTCTGAGGGAGTGAGGAGGCAGCGTTCTGAGGGAGTGAGGAGGCAGCGTTCTGAGAGAGTGAGTGAGGAGGCAGCGGTCTGAGTGAGTGAGGAGGCAGCGTTCTGAGGGAGTGAGGAGGCAGCGTTCTGAGAGAGTGAGTGAGGAGGCAGCGTTCTGAGTGAGTGAGGAGGCAGTGTTCTGAGTGAGTGAGGAGGCAGCGTTCTGAGGGAGTGAGGAGGCAGCGTTCTGAGTGAGTGAGGAGGCAGCGTTCTGAGTGAGTGAGGAGGCAGCGTTCTGAGGGAGTGAGTGAGGAGGCGGCGTTCTGAGTGAGTGAGGAGGCGGCGTTCTGAGTGAGTGAGGAGGCGGCGTTCTGAGGGAGTGAGTGAGGAGGCAGCGTTCTGAGGGAGTGAGGAGGCAGCGTTCTGAGGGAGTGAGGCGGCAGCGTTCTGAGTGAGTGAGGAGGCAGCGTTCTGAGTGAGTGAGGAGGCAGCGCTCTGAGGGAGTGAGTGAGGAGGCAGCGTTCTGAGGGAGTGAGGAGGCAGCGTTCTGAGGGAGTGAGAGGAGGCAGCGTTCTGAGTGAGTGAGTGAGGAGGCAGCGTTCTGAGGGAGTGAGTGAGGAGGCAGCGTTCTGAGGGAGTGAGGAGGCAGCGTTCTGAGGGAGTGAGGAGGCAGCGCTCTGAGGGAGTGAGTGAGGAGGCAGCGTTCTGAGGGAGTGAGGAGGCAGCGTTCTGAGGGAGTGAGAGGAGGCAGCGTTCTGAGTGAGTGAGGAGGCAGCGTTCTGAGTGAGTGAGGAGGCAGCGTTCTGAGGGAGTGAGTGAGGAGGCAGCGTTCTGAGGGAGTGAGGAGGCAGCGTTCTGAGGGAGTGAGGAGGCAGCGTTCTGAGGGAGTGAGTGAGGAGGCAGCGTTCTGAGGGAGTGAGTGAGGAGGCAGCGTTCTGAGGGAGTGAGGAGGCAGCGTTCTGAGGGAGTGAGGAGGCAGCGTTCTGAGGGAGTGAGGAGGCAGCGCTCTGAGGGAGTGAGGAGGCAGCGTTCTGAGGGAGTGAGGAGGCAGCGTTCTGAGGGAGTGAGTGAGGAGGCAGCGTTCTGAGGGAGTGAGGAGGCAGCGTTCTGAGGGAGTGAGGAGGCAGCGTTCTGAGGGAGTGAGGAGGCAGCGTTCTGAGGGAGTGAGGAGGCAGCGTTCTGAGTGAGTGAGGAGGCAGCGTTCTGAGGGAGTGAGGAGGCAGCGTTCTGAGTGAGTGAGGAGGCAGCGTTCTGAGGGAGTGAGGAGGCAGCGTTCTGAGGGAGTGAGGAGGCAGTGTTCTGAGGGAGTGAGGAGGCAGCGTTCTGAGGGAGTGAGGAGGCAGCGTTCTGAGGGAGTGAGGAGGCAGCGTTCTGAGGGAGTGAGGAGGCAGCGTTCTGAGAGAGTGAGTGAGGAGGCAGCGTTCTGAGTGAGTGAGGAGGCAGCGTTCTGAGGGAGTGAGGAGGCAGCGTTCTGAGGGAGTGAGGAGGCAGCGTTCTGAGTGAGTGAGGAGGCAGCGTTCTGAGGGAGTGAGGAGGCAGCGTTCTGAGGGAGTGAGGAGGCAGCGTTCTGAGGGAGTGAGGAGGCAGCGTTCTGAGGGAGTGAGGAGGCAGCGTTCTGAGGGAGTGAGGAGGCAGCGTTCTGAGGGAGTGAGGAGGCAGCGTTCTGAGAGAGTGAGTGAGGAGGCAGCGTTCTGAGTGAGTGAGGAGGCAGCGTTCTGAGGGAGTGAGGAGGCAGCGTTCTGAGAGAGTGAGTGAGGAGGCAGCGTTCTGAGTGAGTGAGGAGGCAGCGTTCTGAGTGAGTGAGGAGGCAGCGTTCTGAGGGAGTGAGGAGGCAGCGTTCTGAGTGAGTGAGGAGGCAGCGTTCTGAGGGAGTGAGTGAGGAGGCAGCGTTCTGAGTGAGTGAGGAGGCAGCGTTCTGAGAGAGTGAGTGAGGAGGCAGCGTTCTGAGTGAGTGAGGAGGCAGCGTTCTGAGGGAGTGAGGAGGCAGCGTTCTGAGAGAGTGAGTGAGGAGGCAGCGTTCTGAGTGAGTGAGGAGGCAGCGTTCTGAGTGAGTGAGGAGGCAGCGTTCTGAGGGAGTGAGGAGGCAGCGTTCTGAGTGAGTGAGGAGGCAGCGTTCTGAGGGAGTGAGTGAGGAGGCAGCGTTCTGAGGGAGTGAGTGAGGAGGCAGCGTTCTGAGTGAGTGAGGAGGCAGCGTTCTGAGGGAGTGAGTGAGGAGGCAGCGTTCTGAGGGAGTGAGTGAGGAGGCAGCGTTCTGAGGGAGTGAGTGAGGAGGCAGCGTTCTGAGTGAGTGAGAAGGCAGCGTTCTGAGGGAGTGAGGAGGCAGCGTTCTGAGGGAGGGAGAGAGTGAGGAGGCAGCGTTCTGAGGGAGTGAGGAGGCAGCGTTCTGAGGGAGGGAGTGAGTGAGGAGGCAGCGTTCTGAGGGAGTGAGGAGGCAGCGTTCTGAGGGAGTGAGGAGGCAGCGTTCTGAGGGAGTGAGGAGGCAGCGTTCTGAGGGAGTGAGTGAGGAGGCAGCGTTCTGAGAGAGTGAGGAGGCAGCGTTCTGAGAGAGTGAGTGAGGAGGCAGCGTTCTGAGTGAGTGAGGAGGCAGCGTTCTGAGAGAGTGAGGAGGCAGCGTTCTGAGAGAGTGAGTGAGGAGGCAGCGTTCTGAGTGAGTGAGGAGGCAGCGTTCTGAGAGAGTGAGGAGGCAGCGTTCTGAGAGAGTGAGTGAGGAGGCAGCGTTCTGAGTGAGTGAGGAGGCAGCGTTCTGAGGGAGTGAGGAGGCAGCGTTCTGAGGGAGTGAGGAGGCAGCGTTCTGAGGGAGTGAGGAGGCAGCGTTCTGAGGGAGTGAGGAGGCAGCGTTCTGAGGGAGTGAGGAGGCAGCGTTCTGAGAGAGTGAGTGAGGAGGCAGCGTTCTGAGTGAGTGAGGAGGCAGCGTTCTGAGGGAGTGAGGAGGCAGCGTTCTGAGAGAGTGAGTGAGGAGGCAGCGTTCTGAGTGAGTGAGGAGGCAGTGTTCTGAGTGAGTGAGGAGGCAGCGTTCTGAGGGAGTGAGGAGGCAGCGTTCTGAGTGAGTGAGTGAGGAGGCAGCGTTCTGAGGGAGTGAGTGAGGAGGCAGCGTTCTGAGTGAGTGAGGAGGCAGCGTTCTGAGGGAGTGAGTGAGGAGGCAGCGTTCTGAGTGAGTGAGGAGGCAGTGTTCTGAGGGAGTGAGTGAGGAGGCAGCGTTCTGAGGGAGTGAGTGAGGAGGCAGCGTTCTGAGTGAGTGAGGAGGCAGCGTTCTGAGGGAGTGAGTGAGGAGGCAGCGTTCTGAGTGAGTGAGGAGGCAGTGTTCTGAGGGAGAGTGAGGAGGCAGCGTTCTGAGGGAGTGAGTGAGGAGGCAGCGTTCTGAGGGAGTGAGGAGGCAGCGTTCTGAGGGAGTGAGGAGGCAGCGTTCTGAGGGAGTGAGGAGGCAGCGTTCTGAGAGAGTGAGTGAGGAGGCAGCGTTCTGAGGGAGTGAGAGGAGGCAGCGTTCTGAGGGAGTGAGGAGGCAGCATTCTGAGAGAGTGAGTGAGGAGGCAGCGTTCTGAGGGAGTGAGTGAGGAGGCAGCGTTCTGAGGGAGTGAGTGAGGAGGCAGCGTTCTGAGGGAGTGAGTGAGGAGGCAGCGTTCTGAGGGAGTGAGTGAGGAGGCAGCGTTCTGAGTGAGTGAGGAGGCAGCGTTCTGAGAGAGTGAGGAGGCAGCGTTCTGAGTGAGTGAGGAGGCAGCGTTCTGAGGGAGTGAGGAGGCAGCGTTCTGAGTGAGTGAGGAGGCAGCGTTCTGAGGGAGTGAGTGAGGAGGCAGCGTTCTGAGGGAGTGAGTGAGGAGGCAGCGTTCTGAGAGAGTGAGTGAGGAGGCAGCGTTCTGAGTGAGTGAGGAGGCAGCGTTCTGAGGGAGTGAGTGAGGAGGCAGCGTTCTGAGTGAGTGAGGAGGCAGCGTTCTGAGGGAGTGAGTGAGGAGGCAGCGTTCTGAGGGAGTGAGGAGGCAGCGTTCTGAGGGAGTGAGGAGGCAGCGTTCTGAGAGAGTGAGTGAGGAGGCAGCGTTCTGAGGGAGTGAGAGGAGGCAGCGTTCTGAGGGAGTGAGTGAGGAGGCAGCGTTCTGAGGGAGTGAGGAGGCAGCATTCTGAGAGAGTGAGTGAGGAGGCAGCGTTCTGAGGGAGTGAGTGAGGAGGCAGCGTTCTGAGGGAGTGAGTGAGGAGGCAGCGTTCTGAGGGAGTGAGTGAGGAGGCAGCGTTCTGAGAGAGTGAGTGAGGAGGCAGCGTTCTGAGGGAGTGAGTGAGGAGGCAGCGTTCTGAGGGAGTGAGGAGGCAGCGTTCTGAGTGAGTGAGGAGGCAGCGTTCTGAGGGAGTGAGTGAGGAGGCAGCGTTCTGAGGGAGTGAGGAGGCAGTGTTCTGAGGGAGTGAGTGAGGAGGCAGCGTTCTGAGGGAGTGAGTGAGGAGGCAGCGTTCTGAGGGAGTGAGGAGGCAGCGTTCTGAGAGAGTGAGGAGGCAGCGTTCTGAGGGAGTGAGTGAGGAGGCAGCGTTCTGAGGGAGTGAGGAGGCAGCGTTCTGAGAGAGTGAGTGAGGAGGCAGCGTTCTGAGGGAGTGAGGAGGCAGCTTTCTGAGGGAGTGAGGAGGCAGCGTTCTGAGGGAGTGAGTGAGGAGGCAGCGTTCTGAGGGAGTGAGTGAGGAGGCGGCGTTCTGAGGGAGTGAGTGAGGAGGCAGCGTTCTGAGGGAGTGAGGAGGCAGCGTTCTGAGGGAGTGAGTGAGGAGGCAGCGTTCTGAGGGAGGGAGTGAGTGAGGAGGCGGCATTCTGAGGGAGTGAGTGAGGAGGCAGCGTTCTGAGGGAGTGAGTGAGGAGGCAGCGTTCTGAGGGAGTGAGGAGGCAGCGTTCTGAGGGAGTGAGGAGGCAGCGTTCTGAGAGAGTGAGTGAGGAGGCAGCGTTCTGAGGGAGTGAGAGGAGGCAGCGTTCTGAGGGAGTGAGGAGGCAGCATTCTGAGAGAGTGAGTGAGGAGGCAGCGTTCTGAGGGAGTGAGTGAGGAGGCAGCGTTCTGAGGGAGTGAGTGAGGAGGCAGCGTTCTGAGGGAGTGAGGAGGCAGCGTTCTGAGAGAGTGAGTGAGGAGGCAGCGTTCTGAGAGAGTGAGTGAGGAGGCAGCGTTCTGAGGGAGTGAGTGAGGAGGCAGCGTTCTGAGGGAGTGAGGAGGCAGCGTTCTGAGTGAGTGAGGAGGCAGCGTTCTGAGGGATTGAGTGAGGAGGCAGCGTTCTGAGGGAGTGAGGAGGCAGCGCTCTGAGGGAGTGAGTGAGGAGGCAGCGTTCTGAGGGAGTGAGTGAGGAGGCAGTGTTCTGAGGGAGTGAGTGAGGAGGCAGCGTTCTGAGGGAGTGAGTGAGGAGGCAGCGTTCTGAGGGAGTGAGGAGGCAGCGTTCTGAGAGAGTGAGGAGGCAGCGTTCTGAGGGAGTGAGTGAGGAGGCAGCGTTCTGAGGGAGTGAGGAGGCAGCGTTCTGAGGGAGTGAGGAGGCAGCATTCTGAGGGAGTGAGGAGGCAGCGTTCTGAGGGAGTGAGTGAGGAGGCAGCGTTCTGAGGGAGTGAGTGAGGAGGCGGCGTTCTGAGGGAGTGAGTGAGGAGGCAGCGTTCTGAGGGAGTGAGGAGGCAGCGTTCTGAGGGAGTGAGTGAGGAGGCAGCGTTCTGAGGGAGTGAGTGAGGAGGCAGCGTTCTGAGTGAGTGAGGAGGCAGCGTTCTGAGGGAGGGAGTGAGGAGGCGGCGTTCTGAGTGAGTGAGAAGGCAGCGTTCTGAGGGAGTGAGTGAGGAGGCAGCGTTCTGAGGGAGTGAGGAGGCAGCGTTCTGAGGGAGTGAGTGAGGAGGCAGCGTTTCCAGTTTGGGAATCAGCTATCTGGAGTTCAGTTGAAATGGCCAGTTCAGGCCGACTGAGGGAAGATAAATCCCAAGACCGGTTTGATTATCTGCAGGCCCTTGTTTCTGAGTTTCAAGATACTGATAGTCCCGAGGCAAAGGAGCAAGTTCTAGCAAAGCTGGCTAATTTTGCGTCTGATCCTAGTAACTATCACTATCTTCAACCGTGAGGAATGTTTCGGAGGAAGATCCTTCGCAACAGATCCTCAAGACTGTGTAATTGACTATTACAAGGAGTGTGTGTGTCAATCAGTGGCGGGCAGTCTGCTGCCCACCAGGGTACTGAGTGTGGCCCACTAGTCATTTTCTTGGCAGCTCCCCACAGGCAGAGTTGCCAGATTCCCTGGTTTTCGCCCAGGTAGCTGTTCCCCGGCTGGCCTGATGGAAGTGATTTGCAGGCATTCAAAGCAAGGGATACTCTTTCTGCTTTTCCGACTCGAGGTTGATGATGGTTCTATCAATATATAAATGATTAAACATTTTCTCTCACAAAATATTTGATGTGCATTAAATGCGTTGAATCTTTTTGATGGGCTCATTGTTGGAGAAACAGCCCGATTTCAATCTTGAGCTGAAGGAGGGCCACTCAGGCGGCCCTCTCACTCGCCAAGGTTGCTGGCATAGATGTACCAGAGAGGAAACAAAATAAAGACATGATGGGGAAAGAAATCAGATATATTGAGAGGGTTCAATGCCCAGTAATGATGGGCTGGATGACCCCTCCTTGCGAACTGTATCATTCTGCGATTTCATGAAAACGTCTTGCAGATTATCTTTTTTTTTAAATTAAAAATGTTCCTTTCCTTTGAAGGGAGTTTCTGACTGGCTTTCACAAGCGAAAGGTGGAGAGGAGGAAAAAGGCGCTGGAAGAAATTAAAGTGAAGCTAAAGGAGGAGCAAAAGAGAGTGAAAGATGAGGTGAGAATGGCGATTGACACGGGGCCGTTCGGCAAGCAAGCCTGCTCTGGAAGAGGAAACAGCCACTCGTCTTTCTGTAAAATCAGGAACCTCATCGAATCAGGAACCTGGGTTCGATTCCCGCCTCGGGTGACTGTGGTGTTTGCACGTGTCTGCGTGGATTTCCTCCGGGGTGCTCCGGTTTCCTCCCACAGTCCACATGTGCGGGTTAGGTGGGTTGGCTGTGATAAATTGCCCTTAGTGTTTCAGGAATCTGTAGGTTAGGTTCAGGGGTTGTTGTGATGGGGCGGGGAAGTGGGCTTGGGTGGAGTGCTCTTTCAGAGGGTCGGTGCAGACTCGATGGGCTCAATGGCCTCCTTCAGCACCGTAGGGATTCTAATCGCTGATCCTGTGAACACTAAAACATCCCAAGGCACTTCACAGAAGCAAAATTTGATACCATGTCACACGGAGACTGCAGGGTCGGTGACCAAAATCTTGCTCCAAGAGGGACATTGTTCTTCCATTAGACATTCCAAATTCAACAGCAATGTTTCCCTCTAGACGCTGCCTGGTAACCAGACCCCTCCAAACAAATGCTCTACTCTGAAACCGCTCACAGCCGGAGAGCCCCAGATATCTTCACAGCATTCCCAAAGAGGTCAAACATCCGCACCGATTCATGGGAGTCCCTGGCTTGCGACTGACTCAAGTGGAGGAGGCTCATTTGGGAAGGCACCATAAACCAGACTTTGCTTCAAATGATAATCTTAATTATTGTCACAAATATTGTCACAAGGGGCTGGTTTAGCTCACTGGGCTAAATCGCTGGCTTTTAAAGCAGGCCAGCAGCACGGTTCGATTCCCGTACCAGCCTCCCGGACAGGCGCCGGAATGTGGCGACTAGGGGCTTTTCACAGTAACTTCATTGAAGCCTACTCGTGACAATAAGCCATTTTCATTTTTCAAGTAGGCTGACATTAACACTG
The DNA here is from genome assembly GCF_902713615.1 of Scyliorhinus canicula. Taxonomy (NCBI): domain Eukaryota; kingdom Metazoa; phylum Chordata; class Chondrichthyes; order Carcharhiniformes; family Scyliorhinidae; genus Scyliorhinus; species Scyliorhinus canicula. Next base: position 25,339,780 of record NC_052168.1, on the reverse strand, counting down.
CAATGAGGTTACTGTGAAAAGCCCCTAGTCGCCACATTCCGGCGCCTGTTCGAGTACACAGGCAGAATTCAGAATGTCCAATTCACCTAACAGCACGTCTTTCGGGACTTGTGGGAGGAAACCGGAGCACCCGGAGGAAACCCACGCAGACACGGAGAGAACGTGCAGACTCCGCACAGACAGTGACTCAAGCCGGGAATCGAACCTGGTTCCCTGGCGCTGTGAAGCAACAGTGCTAACCACTGTGTCGCTGTTTCATTGAAAGAGGAAAGCTAAGGAAAGGCGCACCATCTGTGACTAAGGAGGGTGGTATCAAATTGAAAGGAAAGGTGCATAATTCTGCAAAGGTGATGGTAGAATTAACAATGGAGAGCAAGGAAATGACAGAAACTCAACAACTATTTAGTATCTGTCTCCACAGTAGAAGGCATGGACAAAACAGTAGGAAAAACAGGAAAAAGGGAAGTAGGAACCATGCTGCCTCTCACGAATATGTTCACTTGCTTCCGAATGGGAGTAAATCCTGTCTTGAAAAACCCTGCCTCCAATAATTTCCCTCCCGGTCGCTCACCGGTCTGTAATTTCCTGGATTATCCTTAAACAAAGCAACCACATGAGCAACAGTGCTAACCACAAGCCAAGGTGTTAGAGGGAGTGTACAGACCACCAGTAACCCATCTATCCAACCTTTCCCCTTGGTGGAGGGATCAATGACCAGGGGGCAGAGATTTAAGGTGAGGGAACGGGAGGTTTAGAGGAGATGTGAGGAAAAACCTTTTCACCCAGAGGGTGGTGGGAGTCTGGAACTCGCTGCCTGAAAGGGGGGTGGAGGCAGAGACCCTCATAACATTGAAGAAGTATTTAGAAGTGCACTTGCGATGGCCAAGTGCTGGGAAACGGGATTAGAATACTGAGGCGATTGATTTTGACCGCCGCACACGCTATGGGTCAGAGGACCTTTTCTGTGCTACAAACCTCTCTGACGAACCTTTCAAGCACACGTGGCAGAGTCTGCGGATCGTGCATTACATTTATCAGCCATCTCCGAACCTGTCGACCCAGAGGGGAAGCAAATCGCCCTCAAGCCCGCGGAGCCGCCCAGTAAGATTCACCAGCTATGGGAATTAAAAATTGACGGTGCCACATTCATGTTGCACGTCATTTTGGAAATGACTACTTTTTACTGTAACATAAAGACCGGGTAGAATCTAATTTTGTAAAACTGAATTATTACTGAAGGCTGCCTGACGATATGAATGATGCCACATCTATTCAGTGACTCCCTAATGAGAGAGAGGAGTGGAACAGCCATGGAAAGAGAATAATGTTTAGAATGTAGACAGTCCATATTTAATGCACATGCAGAAGGAGGCCATTCGGCCCATCAAGTCTGCACCGGCCTTTGGAAAGAGCAGCCTATCCCCGTAACCCCCACCTAAGCTTTTTCCACATGGAGGGCAATTTATCATGGTCAATCCACCTAACCTGTGCATCTTTGGACTGTGGGAGGAAACCGGAGCACCCGGGGGAAACCCACGCACACACGGGGAGAACGTGCAGACAGTGACCCAGACGGGAATCGAACCTGGGACCCCGGAGCTGTGAAGCAACAGTGATAACCACTGCGCTACCGTTCTGTCCCAGTGCTAACGGTGCTGCCAACGGAAATGTTGTGCTCATTTGAGTTACGCTGGGTACAAACGGGCTTGCTCATCCCCAGTGAGTAAGTGCGCTCGTGTGGACACCTCAGGAGAGCATCGAAAAAAAATATACTGAGACTGCTGCCGATCTGGAATTTAGGGAATCCGTGAATCTGGGGCCTCACGGTAGCATGGTGGTTAGCATCAATGCTTCACAGCTCCAGGGTCCCAGGTTCGATTCCCGGCTGGGTCACTGTCTGTGTGGAGTCTGCACGTCCTCCCCGTGTGTGCGTGGGTTTCCTCCGGGTGCTCCGGTTTCCTCCCACAGTCCAAAGATGTGCGGGTTAGGTGGATTGGCCATGCTAAATTGCCCGTAGTGTAAGGTTAATGGGGGGATTGTTGGGTTACGTGGGTTTAATTAGGGTGATCATTGCTCGGCACAACATCGAGGGCCGAAGGGCCTGTTCTGTGCTGTACTGTTCTATGTTCTATGTTCTAAAACAAAGATAAAATGCTGGAGATAAAATTCTGTGGAGACAGAAATTAAATAATGTTTCAGGTCAATGCGCCCTCAGAAAAGAAGGCAAACTTGCCTTTTGTTCACCAAATCGACACAAAAGGTTGCAGCAGTTTCAAGGGTAAATGTGGCATTGATACAGAAGCTACCAATGTATTTCAACGTGTCGCAGTTAAAAGACATGATAAATGATAAGCTAGAGAGACTCTACAGCTTTTTGCTGCAGTATTTGATAACTTGCACGACCTTGGGCCTCCTTAATATGCTTTGCACCATTGAAGTGTCATGTAGGGGTCGCCTGGTGGCACAGTTGGGTGGCACAATGGTTATCACTGCTGCCTCACGGCGCCAGGGACTCTGGTTCGATTACGGCGTTCGGTGACTGTCCACGTTCTCCCCGTGTCTGCGTGGGTTTCCTCCGGGTGCTCCCGTTTCCTCCCACAGTCTAAAGATGTGCAGGTTAGGTGAATTGGCAACGCTAAATTGCCCCTTAGTATTCAAAGTTGATGGCACGGTGGGTAGCACTGTTGCTTCACAGCTCCAGAATTCCAGGTTCGATTCCTGGCTTGGGTCTCTGCCTGTGCGGAGTCTGCACGTTCTCCCCGTGTCTGCGTGGGTTTCCTCCGGGTGCTCCGGTTTCCTCCCACAAGTCCCGAAAGACGTGCTGTTAGGTGAATTGGACATTCTGAATTCTCCCTCTGTGACCCGAACAGGTGCCGGAATGTGGCGACTAGGGGCTTTTTACAGTAACTTCATTGCAGTGTTAATGTAAGCCGACTTGTGACAATAAAGATAATGAATTAATTGCCATTACTGAGATGAGGGTTTAAGTCCCAGACTTTATGAACCAAATTGAAATTCCAATGCGTCCGTTGCCCTTGTCCTTCTGGGAGGTAGAGGTTGCGGCCTGGAAGGTACAATTGAGGAAGACTTGGCGAGTTGCTGCAGTGCATTTGTAGATGGTACATACAGCTGCCACTGTGTGCTGGTGATGGGAGGGAGTGAATGTTTAAGGTGGTGGAGTGGGTGGCAATCAAATAGTCCACGGGAGAACGTGCAGGCTCCACACAGTCACCCAAGGCCGGAATCGAACCTGGGTCCCTGGCGCTTTTCATAGTAACTTCATTGCAGTGTAAATGTAAGTCTACCTGTGACAATAAAGATGGTTATTTATTATTATTCCTCCCACAGTCCAAAGATGTGTAGGTTAGGTGGATAGGCCATGCTAAATTGCCCCTTAGTGTTTAAAGATGTGCAGGCTGGGTTGGGTCGCGGGAATAGGGTGGCGATGGGGCCTAATTAGGGTGCTCTTTCAGACTATTGGTGCAGACTCGATGGGCCAAATGGCCTCCTCCTGCACTGGAGAGATTCTATGGTTCTAACTGCAAAAAGTTAGCGATGGTGAAATTGGGGGTGCAGAATAGAATTGTGCTGCAATATTTCCTAACCTGTACTCTTTCCTGACTTCCAGAGACATAAAGAATACGTGAAGATGTTCAAGGAAAGACAAGAAGCTTTAGGTAACTTTCATCGTCCGGTGTGATTGAGCTGGCTGGATGGTATTATGATCCTGAATTTTAGTTTATTTTAAGACTATGCAGAACGAATGTTTCGTCCCGGGAGTGATTACATGAAAAAACATGGGTTGGTTACTTTTAAAAGTAAAACTTAATTATGAACACAATATTAAACGTTTTAACTTCACGTCCAAAAAGAACAGCTTCCTTAAACATGACTGCTCAATTTCTAATTAAACAGAAAGAAAATAAACATACAGCTCTCAATCTATCTTAAAATCAGCATGGCATAGAGTAATACTTCCTTTATAAAACAGATTTGGCTTTGGTTCGAACCCCTTCAGTCTCTGCTTGAATGCCTTCAAAAAGCTGGTTCACCTGCCGTGTTTCAGCCTCTTCCTTGTCCTCAGACAAGTCTGCTGTGCTTTAAATATCATTCTTTTATAACCATGCCAGTGTGGAAGAATTGTGGACTCAATGTCAGACAGATCAGACTTCACCTCTTCTCTCTCCCACTGCCTTCTCCAAAACTAACTAGCTGCATTCATTGGCCCCACCCAGCAATGACACAATCTCCCCATGCTGAAAAAACAAATGAACTCTGCAGACTGACAGTACATTAACTCTCCCAAGGACTTTTCCCAGTTAGCCCGGACTGCATACCACATTCCTTTGGTCAGTTTTACCTTCTGGCCCCTAGAAGCGCCCAGGCCTTTCCAAAACAAAATCCTTTATAAAAACATGACCACTGCAGTCGAACACACCAGGATTTTAACCCTTAAGTTGCCCCAATATTTAGAAGCCAATTATTCCTTAAATCCTAAAATCCTCCATTCGTCACAGAGGTTAAACATCTAATTTATTTTGCAGCTGAGGGACATTTTTTTCACAGGTTTCGGGGTTAAAATGAAACCGGCAACCCTTTAACCACAGTTATGTGACCTCCCAACATCCACTCGCTGTGTTCTGGCCGTTACGGCTCATCATCCAGGCAGGGGACAGACTGGAGCAACAAGACTGAAATCTCCTCACCTTTACTGCCCTTTTCTCCTGAGGCTTGACAGACGCCTGGTTCGACAGGCCCTGCTCGACTTCCAGTGTTCTGCATGTTGAGCCTGTAAGCCCACCTCGTGTTTCCTGACTTCTCTATCTCCGTAACATTTCAGATAGGAGATCTTGACCTGTCTTTTTTTGAAGAAAGTGCCCCCCACACACACACACATCACCAGTACCAATATTGGCCCAGCCCCAGAGTGTCAGAGTTTCCACTGATATGCTCCATCCGTGGTCGCGCCTTCAATATCTTGTCCATAAAGGTGAGGTCGCCATAGAACAAAGAAAATTACAGCACAGGAACAGGCCCTTCGGCCCTTCCAGCCTGCGCCAATCCAGATCCTTTATCTAAACCTGTCTCCTATTTTCCAAGGTCTACTTCCCTCTGTTCCCGCACATTCATATACCTGTCTAGATGCTTCTTAAATGATGCTATCGTGCCCGCCTCTACCAACCCCGCTGGTAAAGCATTCCAGGCACCCACCACCCTCTGCGTAAAAAACTTTCCACGCACATCTCCCTTAAACTTTCCCCCTCTCACCTTGAAATCGTGACCCCTTGTAGCTGACCCCCCCCACTGTTGGAAAAATCTTGTTGCTATCCACCCTGTCCATACCTCTCATAATTTTGTAGACCTCAATCAGGTCCCCCCCTCAACCTCCGTCTTTCCAATGAAAACAATCCTAATCTACTCAACCTTTCTTCATAGCTAGCGCCCATAGTGGGGGGTCGTAGCCCCAGATGACCATAGGCTGCTTTCCCCCTTGGAGTCGGGGGGGGGGGGGGGGGGGGGGGGGGGGGGGGAGGGGGAGAAGAGAGCTGACTGGTGGTGATTTAACCTGAGGCTCACCCACAATTTTCAATACTGATCGGGACAAGTTGGGCGAGTGGGCAAATCAGTGGCAGATGCAGCATAGTTTGGATAAGTGTGAGGTTATTCAGTTTGGAAGCAAAAACAGGAAGGCAGATTACTACCTGAACGGTTGTAAATTGGGAGAGGGGAATGTGCAGCGGGTCCTGGGTGTCCTTGTGCACCAGTCGCTGAAGGTAAGCATGCAGGTGCAGCAGGCGGTAAAGAAGGCTAATGGTATGTTGGCCTTCATTGCAAGAGGTTTCGAGTATAGAAGCAGGGATGTGTTGCTGCAATTATACAGGGCCTTGGTGAGGCCTCACCCGGAGTACTGTGGGCAGTTTTGGTCTCCTTCCCTGAGGAAGGATGTTCTTGCTCTCGAGGGAGTGCAGCGAAGGTTTACCAGACTGATTCCTGGGATGGCGGGACTGTCATATGAGGAGAGATTGACTAGGTTGGGATTGTTCTCGCTGGAGTTCAGAATAATGAGGGGAATCTCAGAGAGACTTATAAAATTCTAACTGGACTAGACAGGGTAGATGCAGGGAAGATGTTACCAATGATGGGTGTGTCCAGAACCAGGGGTCACAGCCTGAGGATTCTGGGTAAACCATTTCGGACAGAGATAAGGAGCCATTTCTTCACACAGAGTGGTGAGCCTGTGGAATTCATTACCACAGGAAGTAGTTGATGCCAAAACATTGAATGTATTCAAGAGGCGGCTGGATATAGCCTTTGGGGAGAATGGGATCAAAGGATATGGGGAGAAAGCAGGATTAGGCTATTGAGTTGGATGATCAGCCATGATTGTGATGAATGGCGGAGCAGGCTCGAAGGGCCAAAAGGCCTCCTGCTTCTACTATGTATCTATGCATTGCCATTCTTGCTGGATGAGCCTGCATAAGTGGGTATTCTGCTGCAAAGGTCCTCTGAGTGAAGTGTAATCCTACCCTCATCTGACTGAGATCCATACTGACATACATAAGCACGCGCGCGCGCGCACACCCCACTTGCTGGCAAGCGGGGACAGAGTGCGGCTGGACCATCCCTCTATTGTTTGGATGCTCAGTCCATCTATAATCTCCCAATCTGTCGCTCTGACTGAGATGAGCTGAAATGAGAAGGCTTGCATGGATATAGTTTGTGCTCTGTGGGCAGTCAAAGCACTTTGCAAGCTATTTCTGAACAGTCACTCTTCTAATGTTGGACACCAAATCTAGTTTACTGAAGGTGACTTGAGGGATGAATATTGGCCAGGGCACCAAGAAGAACGCCCGTTGCTCTTTACCCAATAGCGCCAAGCGATCTATCATCGCCAAACGAGAAAGTTGGTGGCACCCCCCGATGGTGCGGCACTCCCTCAGTACTGCAGCCTAGATTTTGTGTGGGACTTGAAGCAACAACCCTCTGACTCATTAAAGACGGGAGTGCGATTGTTCACTCGGGCTAGCATCCTGGTCGGTGCTGCTCACCTCGACATGAGGTACACTGCGAATCGGGGAGATTTACAGCTAGTGCCTCTGACGCCATCGGAGGGAGAAAGATATCACCGCATTAGTACCAGAAAGGAAGGAACGTGTATTTATATCATCATTTTTATTTGTATTCAGCTCTTTGTTTTTCCCAATTAAGGGGCAGTTTAACGTGGCCAATCCACCTACCCAGCACATCTTTGGGTTGTGGGTGCGAAACCCACGTAAACACGGGGAGAATTTGCAAACTCCACACGGACAGTGACCCAGAGCCGGGATCGAACCTGGGACCTCGGCCCCGTGAGGCAGCAGTGCTAACCCACTGTGCCACCCTGCAGCCCTTCTAATCAGCTCCAAGCACTTGAATTCTTCCCTAAACCTCTGGATTTATTTCCATCTCTCGCCTCTTTTAAAACCTACTGCTTATCACTGGCTTGTGGCTCAGTATTACATTGTGTCTGGTTACACTCCGGTGAAGCATTTTACTATGTTAAAAGCTCTAAGCAAATGTAAATTATTGCCACGATGGTGCCTGTTCACGACTGTGAGGTTCTCCAAGTGCTTTGCAGTCAGTGAAGTCCTTTTGTACAACTCAGCTGCCTCTCTTGAATCTGACTCAGATGTGGTGGCCCTTGGCTGAGGAATGACTGACTGCATTGTTTCCTGTTCACTTACAGCGGAAGCTGACGAGTTAGATCAGCTGGCAACATCCAAGGTGGAATGCGTTCAGTACGACCATCCAAACCACACTGTTACCGTGACAACTGTCAGCAGTTTAGATTTGACCGCTGCCAACTTGTTCAATCTGGGGGCAAACCAGGTGAGTGCACGGTTGATGGATAAAACCACGCGCACATGAATACGCAGGATGTACGGGGCAGAGACAAGCCATTCAGCCCGTGCCGTTTGGGCCTCCTCCCATCGTTCCTCATCCAAATCTACTGTCTTAATCCTCTGTCAAAGAACCCCTGCAATGCAGAAGGAGGCCATTCGGTCCATCGAGTCTGCACCGGCCCTTGGAAAGAGCACCCTACCTAAGTCCACGCCCTCCCTTCTCTATCCCCATAACCCCACCTAACCTTCTGGACACTTAAGGGGCAATTTAGTGTGGCTGATCCACCTAACGTGCACATCTTTGGGTTGGACTGTGGGAGGAAACCGGAGCAACCGGAGGAAACCCACGCAGACACGGGGAGAACGTGCAGACTTCACACAGTGACCCGAGGCCGGAATTGAACCCGGGACCCTGGAGCTATGAGGCAACAGTGCTACATATTGTGCCGCCGTCCCCTCTCCCTCAGGATTGCCCAGTGTCCCTTTAAATGCGTCTTCACTTTCACCTCTCCCTGTGGTAGCGACTTCCACATTCTGAACACAGTCTTTAGATAAAGGATTCTGAATTCCCTATTGGATGCCGCCGTGATTATCTTATATGGGCGGCCTCTAGTTCTGCTCGTCCCCACAAGAGGAAGCATTCTCTCTGCCTCCAGCCTTATTAACGATCTCCGTCAGGTCACCCCACAGCCGCCTTTTTTCTTCAAGTGAGAAGACCCCATAGCCTGTCGACTCGTCCCTGATCTGTGTACCCCACGTATTTCTGGCACTGCTTTTGTAAACCTTTCTCTGCACTCCCCCCCCCCCCCCCCCCCCCCAGTGCCCCTCGACCCTTTATATAAGTGTATGTGTGACCTGCACTGTTATGTGACGCCAGCTGTTCGATGCAGGTTTGACATAGCTTCCCTATTTTTCAAATCTATCCCTCCAGAAATAAAGCCCAAGTACTTTCTTTGTCCTTTTTATAGCCTGGTCAGCCTGTCGCACTACTTTTAGTAAATGCCGTCAGTGTAGTCGGAGCTGCAAAGTGAAAAATGAAAATGGCTTATTGTCACGAGTAGGCTTCAATGAAGTTACTGTGAAAAGCCCCTAGTCGCCACATTCCGGCGCCTGTCCGGGGAGGCTGGTACGGGAATCGAACCGTGCTGCTGGCCTGCCTGGGTCTGCTTTCAAAGCCAGCGATTTAGCCCATTGAGCTAAACCAGCCCCTTGCCAAGTATCTTACCTGCCAGAAATTCCTAACTTATCAAAAACAGTTTGTCGACTATTTTTGCGGAGGGTAAAATTCCTCGCTTCAGGATATTTGTTGCCCAAATTCTTTTTTTTCCCCCCCCTTTTTAAAAAAAAAATAAATTTAGAGCACCCATTTCTTCTTTTTCCAATTGAGGGGCAATTTAACGTGGCCAGTTCACCTAACCTGCACATTCATAGATTCATAGAGTTTGCAGTGCAGATGGAGGCCATTCGGCCCATCGAGTCTGCACCAGCTCTTGGAAAGAGCACCCTACCCAAGCCCACACCTCCACCCTATCCCCATAACCCAGTAACCCCACCCAACACTAACGGCAATTTTGGACACTAAGGGCAATTTATAATGGCCAATCCACCTAACCTGCACATCTTTGGACTGTGGGAGGAAACCGGAGCACCCGGAGGAAACCCACGCACACACGGGGAGGATGTGCAGACTCCGCACAGACAGTGACCCAAGCCGGGAATCGAACCTGGGACCCTGACGCTGTGAAGCAATTGTGCTAATCACTATGCTACCGTGCTATTCGGAGGGTTGTGGGGGTGAGACCCACGCAGATACGGGAAGAATATGCAAAGTCCGCACAGTGATCTGGGGCCAGGATTGAACCCGGGTCCTCAGCGCCGTGAGGCAGCAGTGCAAACCACTGCGCCACCGTGCTGTCTCTTTAAGAAGTGTCTTAAAGACACAGTGAGGTACAGACACACAAAGGATTTTGAGACTGCATTCCAGAGTTTAAGGCTTACCTCTCTAACACGCTCCTCAGTACCTCCTGGAATAAGCTTCTTGTCAGCTGACTTGCATCTAACGTAACTACTTTATCCATCCTCAATTATTTTCTTGAAATGGAGCAAATTGTAAAAGCACGATAGCACAGTGGTTAGCGCTGTTCCTTAACAGCGCGAGGGACCCGGGTTCGTTTCCAGCTTGGGTCAATTATTGCGTGGAATCTGAACGTTCTCCCCGTGTCTGCGTGGGTTTCCTCCGGGGGTCCGGTTTCCTCCCACAAGTCCCGAAAGACATGCTGAATTGGACATTCTGAATTCTCCCTCTGTGTACCCGAACAGGCGCCGGAGTGTGGCGACTGGGGGCTTTTCACAGTAACTTAATTGCAGTGTTAATGTAAGCCTACTTGTGACACTAATAAAGATTATTATTAGCAGTTTGGCTTCTTGAGGCACGAAATTGAAGACTTTACGTGGAGTTGCCGGAGATTATGATTCAATTCTTGCCGCTTCCAGCAGCTGCACGCTCTTGAGTTGGAGCCTGCAAGTATGATTTTGTCCTCGTGCCGTCGAAAAGGAGTAAGTGGATTTTTTTTGTTGTTGATCTTTGAAGCCCGAAGACACTGAGCAAGCGGCGACGGTGAAGAATGATGATGTGGACGAAGAGCTGTCTGAGCAAAGAGAAACCCCTCTACCAAGGAGAGGAACTGAACCCATAATGTCTGCAAGGTAGGAAAGATTAGAATGGGTAGCAGCAATGGCAAATCTTCAGATAACAGAGATTACAAAATCAATATGTTTTTCCCCGTTAAGATAGAAAATAATAGGGCAGCACGGTGGCACAGTGGTTAGCATTGCTGCCTCACGGCGCCGAGGACCCGGGTTCGATCCCGGCCCCGGCCCACTGTCCGTGTGGAGTTTGCACATTCTCCCCGTGTCTGCGTGGGTTTCGCCCCCACAACCCAAAGATGTGCAGGAAGGTGGATTGGCCACGCTAAATTGCCCCTTAATTGGAAACAAAATAATTGGATACGCTAAATTTAAAACAAAAATACATTTAAAAAAAGATAGAAAATAATTCCGGGCAGCACGGTGGCGCAGTGGTTAGCACTGCTGCCTCATGGTGCCGTGGACCCGGATTCGATCCTGGCCCTGTGTCAGAATTGGGTACTTTAAACTTGATTTGAAAAAATAAAAAAAGGTTCAGGCAGAATTGAAACTTCAAAGGAGGAGCACGTATTAAAAATTAGGATTATGGGAAGCACGGTGGTCAGCACTGCAGCCTCACGGCGCCGAGGTCTCGGGTTCGATCCCGCCTCTGGGTCACTGTCCGTGTGGAGTTCGCACATTCTCCTCGTGTCTGCGTGGGTTTCACCCCCACAACCCAAAGATGTACAGGATAGGTGGTTTGGCCATGCTAAATTGCCCCTTAATTGGAAAAAATGAATTGGCTACTCTAAATTTATTTTTAAAAAATGAGAATTACAAAACAATAATTATAAAACGATAAAAGTGTGTAAGGTGGTTCAAACGGCAAATGAGATGTAATCTTTAAATAATATAAAAATTTGTGCTTTAATCATTAAATAATCAGAGGACCACTTTGGGATGAGGAGGAAGTCTCATTATGGAAGATCAACAAATGAAAGAACCATTAAATATTTAATGTAATCCACCCCCTCCGCCATCCCTCATAATTGCCAGTGGAAGTGTGAACATAATTGTCCCAGTGGAGGATGTGGAGCAACTGATGGAAGTAACTCTTTAGAACCTTGTAGAAGAAAGGTTGGTCCTCCAAAAATGATCAGAAGTGAAAGTTGATGAACTGGGGGAAGGTGGTGGATGCTGACGTTGGGGGAAAATGCAGCATTGTATAAGAAGACATTTGAAAATTTGCAGACTGGTCTGTTAAGCAGGAAATGAACATCATCAGATAAGAATGAACTTCAGTAGGAATAATAGAAACAATTTCTGAGCTGAAGGGGTAGCAGAGCAAAGGAGGGATAAATAATTCACAGCCTGTTGCAGGCGAGAAAATCAATGAAACATGCAAGAAAAATAAAATAGGTGTTGATTTCTGGCGGTGGTGTGATATGATACCGATCACTCTGGGAGTCCGGGTTCCTGGGGTAAGCTTTTCTCTTAAAGGGGCAATTTAGCGTGGCCAATCCACCTACCCTGCACATCTTTGGATTGTGAGGGTGAGACCCACGCAGACGGGGAGAATGTGCAAACTCCACACGGACAGTGACCCGGGGCCCAGTGACGCTGGGTCCTCAGCGCTGTGATGCAGCAGTGCTAACCACTGCGCCGCCGTGGCGCCTTGTAACTGTGGTCACCTGCATTTTCCCATGCATGTTGTAGTCTGGAGCTCTGGATAGTGATGGATATTCTCTCCCATCGTCTGGCGGACCAGGAATCTCTCCCGTTCTTGCCGTCTGCCATTGACTTGTGTAGGAAGTTGACACTCAACATGTTTGGGTCATGTCACTGCCAACTGGGAAAGACCATTTTCTCCAGTTGGGAAAATCAGTGTCGTCGATTTAAAATGATCACAGAGAGAAGTTAGGAGAAATATATTTACTTGTGAGATTTCTGGAGCCTAGTAAATTATCATAGAATTATAGAATGGTTACAGCACAGAAGGAGGCCATTTTGCCTGACCAGACCATACAGGTATAGGGTGGCACAGTGGTTAGCACTGTTTTTTTTTGCTGAGCGTGAATGTTCTCCAAACTGCAGAATTGCACCAATCTCCATTGTCCATCCACCCTGTATGTCTAGGATGTGCGAAATCTGTAATGACAATTCACGCACCTCATACAGGTACCTGGGCACCTCCTTGGAACAGTTACACACAAACAGAAAGTCGAGTGAGGACGGCCATTTGGCCCACATAGCCTTCCTTACCTGTCCCAAATTATGAGTGTTCTGATGTGAGCCCCAACGTACCCTTACCACTGCCTGCAAGTCCTGAATTTCCCCCAAATCCTCCTGAAATATGCAGCAGTACCGTTAATGATACCGTTATATGATACTTTCACTTTCCTTTTGTTTTTTTTGTATTTTTTATATAAATTTAGAGTACCCAATTAAGGGGCAATTTAGCATGGCCAATCCACCTGCCCTGCACATCTTTGGGTTGTGGGGGCGAAACCCACGCAAACACGGGAGAATGTGCAAACTCCACATGGACAGTGACCCAGAGCTGGGATCGAACCTGGGACCTCGGTGCCGTGAGACTGCAGTGCTAACCACTGCGCCACCGTGCTGCCCTTGTGGTTAGCCCTGTTGCCTTACAGTGCCAGGAACCTGGGTTCAATTCCGACCTTGGGTGTCTGTGTGGACTTTGCACGTTCTCCCTGTGTCTGTGTGGGTTTCCTCCGGATGCTCCGGTTTCCTCCCACAGTCCAAAGGTATGTCGGATGGTTTGGCCATGATAAACTGCCCCTTGGTGTCCATAGGTTTAACTGAGGCAATTTGGTTACGGGGGTAGGGTGCGGGCATGGGCCTAGATAGAATGCTCTTTTAGAGGGACATTGCAGATTTGATGGGCCGAGTGGCCTCCTTCTGAATTGCAGGGATTCTCTGATTCTTCCATGGTTCTAAGAAGAACTTATCCAGTCCCACTGCGCCTCCCTTTCCCTATCAAACTGCAAATCCTTTTATGCTTCTTTTGTTCCCTTTTCTAAGCCACAATTGCATCTGCCATCAACCACAGTCTCAGGCAGTGCTCTTTAACCACATTAGCAATAAAGAAATAGCTTTATAATTAATTGTTGCAACAGGTCTTAAATAAAAGAAGAAACCTTAACTTACTTCCTAAATCTGCCACTACATTTGAATGAAGCAAACCAATATATATCAAATACCATTCCTGAATTAAGTTAACAACCAAGGTTTTACTTACTTTTCTCTCTGCAGATTCTTTGGAGAGCGAACCTTTTAGGATCAAACGTCTGTTCAGGTACAGTTCTGGGACCTACAGACCTGGCTCCTCCCATTAACTATGTCATCCGTGCCCAAAGCATAAGGCATTCTTTTGTCTCTTCTGACAAGATGTCCCTTGACTTGTTAGCCGGGATCAAACATTATCTGCACCCCCCAGGGGTCATTCAAACCTAAACAATATTCTATTAGCTGGCTTTCTGTAAACAAGTAAATGGTTCTCGAGATCTATTAGCAGAGCATTTCACCTGCAAATCAATGATTACTTCACTTTTATGACACCTTAATCACTGCTCTAGCAGTGATACGGCCTGTATGCATCTTAACCCAGGTTTTAATAGAATTACTACAAAAAAATATAAAATATGACAATTTCTTTCACCCTCTTTGTTTTCCAGAATCTCTTCGCTGACATCTGCCCTGCACTCAAATGTGAAAAATCCGAAGGGGAAGAAGTGGAAAGGTTCTCACGATCAGGCCAAAAAACCCCTGAAAGGCAAGACCACAAAAGCACAGCGAAGAAAAAGGACAGGGAAACCAGGAGGGGAGTGCTGAATCACTGAAAGCCTGGTCTCCCGGCCATTACCAGCCTCTGAATAATGCGTCCCCTTATAATACCACTGTTGGAGCTGAATGACCCATCATCTCTTTACAATCAGGGGTGTAGTGTTGGTGGAATTTCATTGTGAGATTACCTTACTTAGGTGGAAGGTGCTCAAGTGACGCTAACTTCTTTTAGGAAGATCTGGGACTAACAAGTAATGCTGCCCCCTCCTTGAGGGATAGTTTGTTTCGGGACTTGTTTCTAAGACAGGATCGTTGCATCTGATTTTTTTTTTTGCTGTGAATGTTCTCCAAACTGCAGAATTGCACCAATCTTCATTGTCCATCCACCCTGTATGTCTGGGATGTGCGAAATCTGTAATGACAATTCACGCACCTCATACAGGTACCTGGGCACCTCCTTGAAACGTCTGTGTGCACACAAACAGAAAGTCGAGTGAGGACGGCTATTTGGCCCACATAGCCTTCCTTACCTGTCCCAAATTATGAGTGTTCTGATGTGAGCCCCAACGTACCCGTACCACTGCCTGCAAGTCCTGAATTTCCCCCAAATCCTCCTGAAATATTCAGCAGTACCGTTAATGATACCGTTATATGATACTTTCAATTTTCTTTTGTTTTTTTTTGTATTTAGCGTACCCAATTAATTTTTTCCAATTAAGGGGCAATTTAGCGTGGCCAATCCACCTACCCTGCACATCTTTGGGTTGTGGGGGCGAAACCCACGCAGACATGGGGAGAATGTGCAAACTCCACACGGACAGTGACCCAGGGCCGGGATTGAACCCGGCTCCCCGGTGCTGTGGGGCAGCAGTGCTAACCACCGTGCCACCCCTTCAATTTCCTTTTCTAAACATGCATCGAGCTATCCCAGAAGGCCAGCATTGAACCTGAATCTAGGTAACCATTATTGTGTCGATGTGGAGATGGTATCTATTCTCTCATTCTTGTCTCAGACTCGAGAATTTAGTCTGTGCACCCCTTACCCCCGCTGTCCGTCGTGCAAGCTGCGTTCCTTTCCTTGCCCCGAACTGTTCTTGTTATTTCATGCTATTGGCAAACTTTTGTTCCTGCTCTTGGTAAAGATGTTGATTGCCCTGGCGGAAGCTGCTTCTTTTGAACCATTGCATCTTGGGGAATGTGCCTCACATCTGATGTTGCTAGTGCCTCCCACGTCAGCCGGCAGAGCTTTGAATCTGGACAGCCGAACAGCCGGTACGACATTGCTTCTCTGGCTGCATTGCTGAAGAATAAAAGCAAGATGTGCGAAAGTGTCTTGAAAGTAGAGTTTCACAAAGTAATCCTTTTACTCAATCTCCTGATCTGCCTCGAGACTTGCTATGATTACTGCTTACTTCCCATTGATAGAAAACTACATGTAAATTTCCTCTTGCTCAGGGCAAGGTTGATATGGAATTACAGACACAAAAACTGATTTTGCTGAGCCAGTCTGATCTGGATCCATTAAATGCCTACATTTCTGTTTGAATGTTGAACTTCCTTTGGGATGAGTGGAGGCGGTGGCATTGTGGTATGTCACTGGGCTAGTAATGCAGAGACCCAGAAGACTTTGAGGTCCCAGGTTCAAATCCCATCACTGCAGATGGTGAAATTTGAGTTTGGTAAAAATCTGCAATTAAAGGTTTAAAGATGACCATTGTCGATTGTCATCAAGATCTGGTTCACTAACATCCTTTTTTTATTAATATCCACAAAATGTAAATACAAATGCAAAAGTGATAGTTCCTGCTTATCACGTTATCGTCTCCTTTGGAAATGTCACCATCACCTTTTGCGTCTTCCCAAAACCACACATGGAATTCATTCTTTTTTCAGGAAATCTTATTTAGTTTATAAACTGTCCTTGTACAAAGTCAAGTCAATTTAAGCTCCCTTATCAGATTGACCTGATTTTCTTCCTTTCAAAGAAAAGGACATGCTTGTTCACTACAGGATTGTGTTTTCTCAGGATTAGTTTTTCCCGTAGTCGGCTCCTCTTTGCATTGAAGCAGTAGCCACTTCCAGCTGCACGCAACCATCCTCACAAGGACGGACTTTGATTTGCTCTTGGCAAGGTTCACTGTTGTCAGCAACATCCTCCCTCTGCCTGGAGACCAATGGGAACTGTTCACTGACATCCTTTAGGGAAGGAAATCCACCGTCCTTACCCGGTCTGGCCTATATGTGACTCCAGACCCACAGCGATGTGGTTGACTCTTTACTGCCCCTCAAAGGCAATTAAGGATGGGCAATAAATGCTGGCACAGCCTGTGCGCCCACATCCCATGAACGAACAAAATGCATTAATTCAAAATGAATTATTTCCCCACTATCACCGCCCAGTTTTGCACCAAGTCCTATTTGCAGCTAGTCTTCACGGGTAAAACATTCCCGAGTGCCTATTTTAACTGCAAGAATTTGTGTGGGGCAATTGTCATTTTTTTTTAAACGTGGTCTTCCCTCCCATTTGAGGGATATTGGTATGTAATCCAGGTACACTCCAGTGCTGCACTGTTGAAGATGAGACATCAAACAAGGCAAACAAGGGGCAGCTTGGTGGTTAGCATAAATGCTTCACAGCTCCAGGGTCCCAGGTTCGATTCCCGGCTGGGTCACTGTCTGTGCGGAGTCTGCACGTCCTCCCCGTGTGTGCGTGGGTTTCCTCCCACAGTCCAAAGATGTGCGGGTTAGGTGGATTGGCCATGCTAAATTGCCCGTAGTGGCCTAAAAAAAAAGTAAGGTTAAGGGGGGGGGGGGTTGTTGGGTTACGGGTATAGGGTGGATACGTGGGTTTGAGTAGGGTGATCATGGCTCGGCACAACATCGAGGACCGAAGGGCCTGTTCTGTGCTGTACTGTTTTATGTTCTATGTTTCCCTTTCGGGTACAGTAGAGGTTAACGTGTACCTGACCCTATTTGTAGGAGAGTTCGCCTTGGTTTCCTGGCCAACATTTATCCTTCAATCAACATCGTCATTATCTGCTCATGGATAGAGGATTGGCGAACTGATAGAAGACAGCGTTGGGATAAGAGAGGCATTTTCAGGATGGCAACCTGTAACTAGTGGAGTGCCACAGGGATCCGTGCTGGGGCCACAATTATTTACAATATGTATTAATAACTTGGACGAGGGAAGTGAATGTACTTTGCCAAGCCTGTGGTTGACGGTTGGGGTTAGGTGGGAAGGGAAGTGGTGAGGGTGACACAAAGAGTCTACAGAGGGGAGAGACGGGTTAGGTGAGTGGGCAAAAACTTGGCAGATGGAATAATGAAGGAAGATGTGAAGATATGCACTTTGGTAGGAAAAATAAAGGAGCTGAATATTATTTAAATGGAGAAAGCTGCAGTACAGAGGGATCTGGGAGTCCTTGTGCAAAATAACAAAAGCTAACTGCAAGTTTCAGCAGGTAATAGGGAATACAAACAGAATGTTGGCCTTTATTTCAAAGGGAATGGAATATAAAAATGGGGAAGTCCTGATAAAACGATACAAGGCTCTAGTTTGACCACACCTGGAATACTGTGAACAGGTTTTGCCCCTTTATCTCAGGGAATATATCCTGGCATTGGGGGCAGTCCAGAGAAGGTTCACCGGGTTGATCCCGGGTATGGAGGGATTTTCTTATAAGGAGAGGTTGAGTAGGTTGGGCCTGTGCTCGTTGGAGTTGAGAAGAATGAGAGGCGACCTTACTGAGACATCGGATTCTCAGGGGGTTTGACAGGGTCGATGCTGAGAGGTTGTTTCCCCTTGTGGGAGAGTCTGGGATCCGAGGACATAATCTCAGAGTAAGGGGATCGTCCATTTAAGATGGAGATGAGGAGGAATTTCTTCCCTCAGAGGGGAGTGAATCTGTGGAATTCTTTACTGCAGAGAGCTGTAGACGCTGGGTCATTAAGTATGTTCAAGGCTCAGATAGACTCATTTTTCATCAGTAAGGGAATCGAGGGTTATAGAATCCCCACTGTGCAGAAGGAGGCCATTTGGCCCATTGAGTCTTGACCAACCCTCTGAAAGAGCACCCTACCTAGGTACACTCCAGGCCTAGCCCTGTAACCCCATTAACCTGGACACCAAGGGGCAATTTAGCATAGCCAATCCACCTAAGCTGCCCGTTTTTGGGTTGTGGGAGGAAACCGGAGGAAACCCACGCACACACGGGGAGGATGTGCAGACTCCGCACAGACAGTGATCCAAGCCGGAATCGAACCTGGGACCCTGGAGCTGTGAAGCAATTGTGCTATCCACAATGCTACCGTGCTGCCCTAATGGCCCATGGTCTTGTGTATGAGGAGATGATGGTGAAATGGCAGCGTCACTAGATTGGCAGTCCAGAGACCCAGGATAATGCTCTTGAGGTCATGAGTTCTGATCCAACCCAAGTGGTGGACTGTAAACTCAGTTCATAAATCTTGAATTATAAAGCTGGGGTGCCAATAACGGTGACCATCATCATCCATTGTTGTAAAAATCCACCTGGTTCAAGAAATCTGCCGTCCTTACCTGGTCTGTTCTACATGTGATTCCACTCTCAGTAATTTGGTTGAGCCCGAGCTGCCCTCTGAAATGGGCAGAAAGCCATTCGGTTCAAGGGCAATTAGGGATGGGCAACATAGGCTGGTAAATCGCCCGTTTGACGTGATCGAATGTAGTGATCTCGTCGCTGTTTCGTTAGACCAACAGAGTTAGCATTTTGAGCCGAACAGTACTCATTCTGGAGATTCACATTCTCCACAGATTCTGCCCTAACCAGCTGAGTATTTTCTGCATTTTCCGTTTTTAACTAAAGACACACCGGATTTGGTCTAAAGATTACAACTGCGCCTGGTTGACGTTGCAAACTACGGTGCCATGATCTGGGTGAATGTAATGTGGGGGTCAAGTGCCAAAGGTTATGGAAGAGTTGTCCTGTTGTTTCAGCTCACGTTTTGCGGAGGCCTCGCTGAGCTTCAATCTGAGCCCAGTAACTCATCAAGAAGAACATTGATGCTTACCAGATAAGAAACGTCTTTTCAAATTGTGAAGCTGCAGCATAAGATCAGGGAAAGCTGGCAAAGTCAAGCGGATGGGAGAAATTCTTCTTCTTATTTGCCGCCCCTTGGATTTCTTAACTAATAATAATAATAATCTTTATTGCTGTCACAAGTAGGCTTACATTAACACTGCAATGAAGTTACTGTGAAAAGCCCCCAGTCGCCAAACTCCGGCGCCTGTTCGGGTACACAGAGGGAGAATTCAGAATGTACAATTCGCCTAACAAGCACGTCTTGGATTGGATTGGATTTATTGTCACATGTATGGAGGTACAGTGAAAAGTATTTTTCTGCGACCAGCTCAACAAATCATTAAGTACATGGGAAGAAAAGGGAATAAAAGAAAATACATAATAGGGCAACACAAGCTATTCAATGTAACTACATAAGCACCGGCATTGGATGAAGCATACAGGGTGTAGTGTTAATGAGGTCAGTCCATAAGAGGGTCATTTAGGAGTCTGGTGACAGCGGGGACAAAGCTGTTTTTCAGTCTGTTTGTGCGTGTTCTCAGACTTTTATATCGGTTGCCTGATGGAAGAAGTTGGAAAAGTGAGTAAGCCGGGTGGGAGGGATCCTTGATTATGCTGCCCAGTTTCCCCAGGCAGCGGGAGGTGTAGACGGAGTCAATGGATGGGAGGCAGATTTGTGTGATGGACTGGGCAGTATTCACGACTCTCTGAAGTTCCTTGCGGCCCTGGGCCGAGCAGTTGCCATACCAGGCTGTGATGCAGCCCGATAGGCTGCTCTCTATAGTGCATCTGTAAAAGTTGGTAAGGGTTAATGTGGACATGCCAAATTTCCTTAGTTTCCTGAGGAAGTATAGGCGCTGTTGTGCTTTCTTGGTGGTAGCATCGCCGTGAGACTTTCGGGACTTGTGGGAGGAAACCGGAGCACCCGGAGGAAACCCACACAGACACGGGGAGAACGTGCAGACTCCGCGCAGATAGTGACCCAAGCCGGGAATCGAACCTGGGACCCTGTCGCCTTGAAGCATCTGTGCTAACCCATTTTCCCGCCCAATTATAGCCCAGCCAATCCACTTAACCTGCACATGTTTGGACTGAAGGAAACACAAACACGGGGGGGGGGGGGGGGGGGGGGAGAAGGTGCCTGCTCCAGGCAGACAGTCACCTGAGGACCAGAAGCAGTGCTAACCACTTGTCTCTCACTACTATCCACTGTCTTTCACTACCCCCCCCCCCTTAACATGTGCACAAAGGGAGGAACTCCTGCCCTGTCCAGCCCCAGAAGGCTACTGCGTGGCTGGCACAGGTGAGAGGGAGGGGAGGGGAGGGGGAGGGGGGAGGGGAAGGGGAGGGAGGAGGGGGGGTGAGGAGGAGGGAGGGGAAGAGGGAGGG
Organism: Scyliorhinus canicula; assembly: GCF_902713615.1. Classification (NCBI taxonomy): domain Eukaryota; kingdom Metazoa; phylum Chordata; class Chondrichthyes; order Carcharhiniformes; family Scyliorhinidae; genus Scyliorhinus; species Scyliorhinus canicula. Next base: position 25,319,016 of record NC_052168.1, on the reverse strand, counting down.
AGGGAAGAGGGAGGGAGGAGGAAGGGGAGGGGGAGGGGGAGGAGGAGGGGAGGGGGAAGGGAAGGAGGGATGGGGGGAAGGGAAGGAGGGATGGGGGAAGGGGGGGAAGGAGGGATGGGAGGAAGGAGGGGGAAGGGGAGGAGGGGGGGAAGGGGAGCAGGGAGGGGGAGGGGGGAAGGTGAGGAGGAGGGAGGGGGGAGGGGGGAAGGGGAGGAGGAGGGGGGGAGGAGGACCCCCCCCCCCTCTCTCGCAACTTGACAGCACAGTCTGCCAATGCAGGACGGCGCCGAGCTGAGTCCAGCTCCAATTGTGGGGCCGGCACTGTCTTGGCGGTTGATTGACAGCCCCTGATGCAGCCGCGGCGCTAGGTACCGTTGTGCTGTCAGAACAGAACTTCTGGAAACTGGTGCCTGTGTAGGGAGGGGGAGGGGGGGGGGGGGGGGGGGGTCTTTGCAAGTTTCCAGATCACCTCGGAAAGAAAAGGACAAATATTGGCGACCGTCTGCACCAATTCCCTCTGCAGACACTGACATGTGCCTGACAGCAATTGCAACTGACAACACTGGGGGATTTCACTTCAGTTTCACTGTCTGCCACAATATTGGCTGCTGCTTCTTACCTGGCGACTGGGATGTTCTTGGGGGCACGGACAGGTTTGTGTGTGTGTGTGTGTTTCCACCTGGGCAGTTGTAGGTTTTTGGCTATTCTCCAGCCCAGGGTTGGAATGATATTGTTGCAATTCTGCCCCCCTCTCTCTCTCTGCAGGAGTTCCCTCCCACCCAGTGACCTGGCTGCAGTGACATGAGCTTAGATCGCCAGCAAACTGCGAAAGTCCAGCTGCCGTCCAAAGGGAAGGATTGTCCCCCACCCCTCCCTTGCCTGCTGTGTGTCTGATGGCTCCCAGTGAGTGCTCAGGGTCAGCGATGCCACTTCTCAGCCCTGTGCCTTCTTGCCTGAAGTTCCAGGCCAACATTTTCGACAGCAGCCGGTGCCTGAATTGCTTCAAAGCCTCTCGCCTCCATCGGAAAGAGGACGTTGTCCCCGACAAGCAGGTGCAACAGGCGGCAAGCTTTAATAATTCATGTTTTTAAAATGTTATTTGTGTATGATCTGGAAGCACCGGGTGGGCACTGGGGAGAAGTTTGAACTTGGCTGGAACCTGTGGGTGGCAGGGTTGGCAAGGTGGGGTTGGCGCTGCCGCCTCACAGCGCCGGGGACCCGGGTTCGATTCCGGCCTTGGGGTGACTGTGTGTGTGCGTGCGGAGTCTGCGCGTTCTCCCTGTGTCTGTGCAGACTCTGCACACTCTCCCCGTGTCTGTGCGGAGTCTGCGCGTTCTCCCTGTGTCTGTGCGTGGGTTTCCTCCGGGTGCTCCGGTTTCCTCCCACAGTCCCAAGATGTGCAGGTTGGGTGGATTGGCCGTGCTAAGTTGCCCCTTAGTGTCGCAAAAAGATGTGGAGGTTAGGTTGCGGGGTGGGTGAGTGGGCCAGGGTAGGGGGCTCTCTCGAAGGAGTAGCATGGTGGTTAGCATAAATGCTTCACAGCTCCAGGGTCCCAGGTTCGATTCCCGGCTGGGTCACTGTCTGTGCGGAGTCTGCACATCCTCCCCCTGTGTGCATGGGTTTCCTCCGGGTGCTCCGGTTTCCTCCCACAGTCCAAAGATGTGCGGGTTAGGTGGATTGGCCGTGATAAATTGCCCGTAGTGTCCTAATAAAAGTAAGGTTAGGGGGGGGGGTTGTTGGGTTACGGGTATAGGGTGGATACGTGGGTTGGAGTAGGGTGATCATGGCTCGGCACAACATTGAGGGCCGAAGGGCCTGTTCTGTACTGTTCTATGTTCTAAGGGTCGGCACAGACTCCACGGGCCAAATGGCCTCCATCAGTACGGTAGGGATTCGATGCTGGGGTTGTTCGAATCAATGCTTATCCCAAAGATTGAAATCACTGAAGGGTGACTTACCGGACAGTAGAGAAACAGGCCACTCGGCCCAATGAGTCAGTGCTGGCGCTTCTGCCTCCTCCCACCCCTCCTCATTTAACCCTCTGAACAGAACCTATTCTAATCTCCCTCATTTACTGATCGAACTTTCCTTATAAATTCATCAGCAATATTCAGCTCGGCTGCTCCACTCTCTGGGTACAAACCTTCTGCTGAATTCCCGGTTGGATTCATTACTGTCGACCATCGTGGTCCTTGGTTTGGGACGCCCCACAAGTGGGAACATTTTTCTGTGTCTGCCGGCACAGTCCCAGAAAGAGCTATCTGGCCAAATCCCACTTTCCCGCCCTTGGTCCATAACCCTTCAAGAATCATCGAATTCCCACAGTGCAGAAGGAGGCCATTCAGCCCATCGAGTCTGCACCGATCCTCAGAAAGAGGACTCAAGCCAACCCACTTCCCTGCCCTATCCCAATAATCCCTTAGCCTACACATTCCCAGGACACAGCACCTTAAGATGGCATCTGACTAAGTTTTTTAACGAGAAGGGTTAGTTCGAGGCCGTCATTAAATGCAGCAGACAGTCAAGTCCCTTTCTAATCTTGAAGACTTTTATCAGATTACCCCTTAATCTTCGGCACGGTAGCACAGTGGTTAGCACTGTTGCTTCACAGCGCCAGGGTCCCAGGTTCGGTTCCCAGCTTGGGTCAGTCTGTGCGGAGTCTGCACGTTCTCCCCGTGTCTGCGTGGGTTTCCTCCGGGTGCTCCGGTTTCCTCCCACAAGTCCTGAAAGACGTGCTTGTTAGGTGAATTGGACATTCTGAATTCTCCCTCAAAATGGTCAATAAAGATGACACATTTGGAAAATTTTCTGGGGAAAGAGACACTTTTATGTGAAGCAAATACATTTATAGCTGGTGTGGGTCATAGTAACATTTGTTTTTATTTATTTTTAAATTTAGAGTACCCAATTCTTTCTTTCCAATTAAGAGGCAATTTAGCGTGGCCAATCCACCTAGCCTGCACACCTTTGGGTTGTGGGGGTGAGACCCACGCAGACACGGGGAGAATGTGCAAACTCCACACGGACAGTGTCCCGGGGCCGGGATCGAACCCGGGTCCCCGGCGCCGTGAGGCAGCAGTGCTAACCACTGCGTCACCGTGCCGGCCAATTAAAAACGTTTTTAAATGATTGGAGGAATTGATGGGGTCGATAGGAATAGACTCTTTCCTCTGGTGTGTTGAATCCAGAACAAGAGGACGTAACCTTTGTGATAGGGGGTGATGTCAGAAAGTACTTTACACAGAGGGTAGTGAAACTCTGACACCAGAAAAGGGGAGGCTGAGGGATAGTTTGCCTGTCACCTTAAATCAGTATCGTCTGAGTTCTCAACCCATCCACGCTTGCTGCCTGTCCAGACCCATCATGATTTTGAAAACCTCCGTCAAATCTTCTCACTTGCCTGGGTGAATGCGGCTCGAACAACACTCAAGGGGGGGTTGAAACCATTCATAACAAAGCAGCCCACTTGATTGGTATCCCATTCACCGTCTTAAACAATGTCTCCCTGCTGATGTGTTATTGGGGCAGCAGGGTAGCATGGTGGTTAGCATAAATGCTTCACAGCTCCAGGGTCCCAGGTTCGATTCCCGGCTGGGTCACTGTCTGTGTGGAGTCTGCACGTCCTCCCTGTGTGTGCGTGGGTTTCCTCCGGGTGCTCCGGTTTCCTCCCACAGCCCAAAGATGTGCGGGTTAGGGGGATTGGCCATGCTAAATTGCCCGTAGTGTCCTAAAAAGTAAGGTTAAGGGGGGGGGTTGTTGGGTTACGGGTATAGGGTGGATACGTGGGTTTGAGTAGGGTGATCATGGCTCGGCACAACATCGAGGGCCGAAGGGCCTGTTCTGTGCTGTACTGTTCTATGTTCTATGTTCTATGTACTCTGGGATATCACAGGATGCAGCTTTATCCAAAAGATACTCCAGACCTTGAAGTTAGTCCAATCTGATTTATTGAACCAGTAGCACGGTTCGCACAGTTCTCTGTGAGTTCGACTCTCTGCTAACCTCAGTGTGGTTACTCTGTCTGACTGAACCACACTAGCTCTTAGCCACGTGCTGGAGGTGTGATACTGTACATACACCCTGACTCACTCTGTAGATGTTAGTCTGTGGAAAGGGTCGGAGTGTGAGTGCCTCGTGTCTTTTATAGTGAGATACCACCGCTGAGTATCCTGCCTGCTCATTGGTAGTGTCCTGTTCTCTGTGTTCATTAGCTGCCTGTCTGTATATCATTATCTGCATGTCTGCATACCATGACACCTGCAACGCTGGTACCTAGTGGCAGCAGTGTGTACTGCTTGGACGGTGCGTTGCAGCAAGCCACCATGTCTCCTCTGTCAGAATCACAGAACTGTTACAGCAGGGAGGGAGGCCATTCAGCCGGTCGTGTCTGTGCTGGCTTCCCAAAGGATCAATTCACCTAGTGCTATTCCCCTGCCTTCTCCCTGTAGCCCTGCACTTTTCCCATTTCGAATACAACTCCAGTTTGCTCTTGAAAGTCTCCATTGAGCCTGCCTCCAACACGTTTCCAGGCAAAGCATTGCAGATCCTAACCACTCACTGTGTGGAAAAGTTTCTCCTGTCTCCGTTGCTAGTTTGACAATTATCTTCCGTCTGTGCCCTCTCGTTATTGATCCTTGGTCGAAAACGAGACTCCCGAATGGTATGTTGCCTCCCGGGTGCTCGGGTCAGGGATGTCTCCGATCGGCTGCAGGACACACTAAAGGGGGAGGGTGAACAGCCAGTTGTCATGGTGCATATAGGCACCAACGATATAGGTAAAAAAACGGGATGAGGTCCTACAATCAGAATTTAGGGAGTTAGGAGATAAGTTAAAAAGTAGGAGCTCAAAGGTAGTAATCTCAGGATTGCTACCAGTGCCACGGGACAGTCAGAGTAGAAACTCAAGAATAGTCAGAATGAATACGTGGCTTGAGAGATGGTGCAGGAGGGAGGGGTTCAGATTTTTTGGGACATTGGAACTGGTTCTGGGGCGGTGGGACCATTACAAATCGGATGGTCTACACCTGGGCAGGACTGGAACCAATGTCCTAGGGGGTGCTTTTGCTAACACTGTTGGGGAGGTTTTAAACTAATGTGGCAGGGGGATGGGAACCAGATTAGGAAGTTAGAGGTCAGTAAAGAAGCAGCAATTAACGCCAGTAAGGTACTAGATGATAAACTCAATGTGACTAGGGGGAAGAGTCGACAGGGAAGAGATGATGAACGCAAAGGGACAGGTGGTCTGAGGTGCATTTGTTTTAATGCGAGAAGTGTAGCAGGTAAGGCAGATGAATTTAGGGCTTGGATCAGTACCTGGGAATATGATGTTATTGGTATTACTGAGACTTGATTGAGGGAAGGGCAGGACTGGCAACTGAATATCCTAGGGTATAGATGCTTCAGGAGGGATAGAGAGGGAGGTAAAAGGTGGAGGAGTTGCATTACTCATCAGAGATGATATCACAGCTGTGATTAAGGAGGGCACGATGGAGGATTCGAGCACTGAGGCAATATGGATAGAGCTAAGAAATAGGAAGGGTGCAGTAACATTGTTGGGACTTTACTATAGGCCACCCAAAAGCGAGCGTGTAGAGGTACAAATATGTAGACAGATTATAGAACAATGTAGGAGCAATAGGGTGGTTGTGATGGGAGATTTTAACTTCCCCAACATTGAATGGGACTCGTGTAGTGTTGGAGGCGTAGATGGAGCAGAGTTTGTAAGGAGCATCCAGGAGAGTTTTTTAGAGCAGTATGTAAATAGTCCAACTCGGGAAGGGGCCATACTGGACCTGGTATTGGGGAATGATCCCGGCCAGGTGGTTGAAGTTTCAGTCGGTGATTACTTTGGGAATAGCGATCACAATTCCGTACGTTTTAGAATACTCATGGACAAGGACAAGAGTGGTCCTAAAGGAAGAGTGCAAAATTGGGGAAAGGCAGAGTACAACAAAATTCGGCAGGAGCTAGGGAATGTGGATTGGGAGCAGCTGTTTAAGGGTAAATCCACATTTGAAATGTGGGAGTCTTTCAAGGAAAGGTTGATTAGAGTGCAGGACAGACATGTCCCTGTGAAAATGAAAGATAGAAATGGCAAGATTAGGGAACCATGGATGACGGGTGGAATTGTGAGACTAGCTAAAATGAAAAAGGAAGCATACATAAGATCGAGGCGACTAAAAGCTGATGAAGCTTTGGAGGAATATCGGGAAAGTAGGACGAATCTCAAACGCGCAGGGGTCATGAAATATCTTTGGTTAACAGGGTTAAGGAAAATCCAAAAGCCTTTTATTCGTATACAAGGAGCAAGAGGGTAACTAGAGAAAGGATTGGCTCACTCAAAGACAAAAGAGGGAATTTATGCGTGGACTCAGAGGAAATTAGTAAGATTCTTAATGAGTACTTTGTATCGGTATTCACAAATGAGAGGGACATGATGAACGTTGAGGTTAGGGATGGATGTTTAAATACTCTAGGTCATGTCGGCATAAGGAAGGGGGAGGTTTTGGGTATTCTAAAAGGCATTAAGGTGGACAAGTCCCCAGGACCGGATGGGATCTATCCCAGGTTACTGAGGGAAGAGAGGGACGAAATAGCTGGGGCCTTAACAGATATCTTTGCAGCATCCTTGAGCACGGGTGAGGTCCTGGAGGACTGGAGAATTGCTAATGTTGTCCCTCTGTTTAAGAAGGGTAGCAGGGATAACCCAGGGAATTATAGACCTGTGAGCTTGACGTCAGTGGTAGGCAAACTGTTGGAGAAGATACTGGGGGATAGGATCTATTCACACTTGGAAGAAAATAGACTTATCAGTGATAAGCAGCATGGTTTTGTGCAGGGAAGGTCATGTCTTACAAACCTAATAGAATTCTTTGAGGAAGTGACAAAGTTAATTGATGAGAGAAAGGCTGTAGATGTCGTATACATGGACTTTAGTAAGGCGTTTGATAAGGTTTCCCATGGCAGGTTGATGGAAAAAGTGAAGTCGTATGGGGTTCAGGGTGTACTAGCTAGATGGATAAAAAACTGGCTGGGCAACAGGAGACAGAGAGTAGTGGTGGAAGGGAGTGTCTCAAAATGGAGAAGGGTGACTAGTGGTGTTCCACAGGGATCCGTGCTCGGACCACTGTTGTTTGTGATATACATAAATGATCTGGATGAAGGTATAAGTGGTCTGATGAACAAGTTTGCAGATGATACTAAGATTGGTGGAGTTGCAGATAGCGAGGAGGACTGTCAGAGAATACAGCAAAATATAGATAGATTGGAGAGTTGGGAAGAGAAATGGCAGATGGAGTTCAATCCAGGCAAATGCAGGAAGAAAAATGGCAGGGCTATAGTGATAGGGGACTCGATCGTAAAGGGAATAGACAGGCGGTTCTGTGGACGCATCGAGACTCCAGGATGGTATGTTGCCTCCCTGGTGCAAGGGTCAAGGATGTCTCGGAGCGGCTGCAGGACATTCTGGGGAGGGAGGGTGAACAGCCAGCCGTCGTGGTGCACATAGGCACCAACGATATAGGTAAAAAACAGGATGAGGTCCTACAAGCGGAATTCAGGGAGTTAGGAGTTAAACTAAAAAGTAGGACCTCAAAGGTAATAATCTCAGGATTGCTACCAGTGCCACGAGCTAGTCAGAGTAGGAATGTCAGGATAGATAGGATGAATGTGTGGCTCGAGAGATGGTGCAAGAGGGAGGGATTCAAATTCCTGGGGTATTGGGACCGGTTCTGGGGGAGGTGGGACCAGTACAAACCGGACGATCTGCACCTGGGCAGGACTGGAACCGATGTCCTAGGGGGGGTGTTTTCTAGAGCTGTTGGGGAGGGTTTAAACTAATGTGGCAGGGGGATAGGAACCGATGCAGGAAGTTGGAAGGTAGTAAAACAGGGACAGAAGCAAAAGGAAGTAAGGGGAAAAGTGCAAGGCAGAGAAGACATAGTCAAAAATCTAAAAGGGCGACAGTACAAGGTACAGTGACTGAGGGGAGCTCAGTGAATAGGCCCAGTAATAACAAAAGGAATAAAACTGGAGATGTTAAGATTCAAAACAGAGGTAAAAAAACCAACATAAGTGTACTTTACCTGAATGCTCGTAGTATTCGGAATAAAGTAAATGAGTTGATGGCACAAATCATCGTAAATGACTATGATTTAGTGGCCATTACTGAAACATGGTTAAAGGATGGTCACGACTGGGAGTTAAATATCCGAGGGTATCAAACTATTCGGAAGGACAGATTGGATGGTAACGGAGGTGGTGTTGCTCTGTTATTTAAGGATGACATCCGGGCAATAGTAAGGGGTGACATTGGTTCTATGGAGGATAAGGTTGAATCCATTTGGGTGGAAATCAGGAATAGTAAGGCGAAAAAGTCACTGATAGGAGTAGTCTATCGGCCACCAAATAGTAACGATATGGTGGGGCAGGCAATAAACAAAGAAATAACTGATACATGTAGAAATGGTACAGCAGTTATCATGGGGGATTTTAATCTACATGTCGATTGGTTTAACCAGGTCGGTCAAGGCAACCTTGAGGAGGAGTTTATAGAATGTATCCGCGATAGTTTCCTGGAACAGTATGTAATGGAACCTACGAGGGAACAAGCGGTCCTAGATCTTGTCCTGTGTAATGAGACAGGATTGATTCATGATCTCATAGTTAGGGATCCTCTCGGAAGGAGCGATCACAATATGGTGGAATTTAAAATACAGATGGAGGGTGAGGAAGTAAAATCAAATACTAGTGTTTTGTGTTTAAACAAAGGAGATTACAAGGGGATGAGAGAAGAACTAGCTAAGGTAGACTGGGAGCTAAGACTTTATGGTGGAACAGTTGAGGAACAGTGGAGAACCTTCCAAGCGATTTTTCACAGTGCTCAGCAAAGGTTTATACCAACAAAAAGGAAGGACGGAAGAAAGAGGGAAAATCGACCGTGGATATCTCAGGAAATAAGGGAGAGTATCAAATTGAAGGAAAAAGCATATAAAGTGGCAAAGATTGCTGGGAGATTAGAGGACTGGGAAATCTTTAGGGGGCAACAGAAAGCTACTAAAAAAGCTATAAAGAAGAGTAAGATAGAGTATGAGAGTAAACTTGCTCAGAATATAAAAACAGACAGTAAAAGTTTTTACAAATATATAAGACAAAAAAGAGTGGCTAAGGTAAATATTGGTCCTTTAGAGGATGAGAAGGGAGTTTTAATAATGGGAAATGAGGAAATGGCTGAGGAACTAAACAGGTTTTTTGGGTCGGTCTTCACAGTGGAAGACACAAATAACATGCCAGCGACTGATAGAAATGAGGCTATGACAGGTGAGGACCTTGAGAGGATTGTTATCACTAAGGAGGGAGTGATGGGCAAGCTAATGGGGCTAAAGGTAGACAAGTCTCCTGGCCCTGATGGAATGCATCCCAGAGTGCTAAAAGAGATGGCTAGGGAAATTGCAGATGCACTAGTGATAATTTACCAAAATTCACTAGACTCTGGGGTGGTCCCGGTGGATTGGAAATTAGCAAACGTGACGCCACTGTTTAAAAAAGGAGGTAGGCAGAAAGCAGGAAATTATAGGCCAGTGAGCTTAACTTCGGTAGTAGGGAAGATGCTGGAATCTATCATCAAGGAAGAAATTGCGAGGCATCTGGATAGAAATTGTCCCATTGGGCAGACGCAGCATGGGTTCGTAAAGGGCAGGTCATGCCTAACTAATTTAGTGGAATTTTTTGAGGACATTACCAGTGCAGTAGATAACGGGGAGCCGATGGATGTGGTATATCTGGATTTCCAGAAAGCCTTTAACAAGGTGCCACACAAAAGGTTGCTGCATAAGATAAAGATGCATGGCATTAAGGGTAAAGTAGTAGCATGGATAGAGGATTGGTTAATTAATAGAAAGCAAAGAGTTGGGATAAATGGGTGTTTCTCTGGTTGGCAATCGGTAGCTAGTGGTGTCCCTCAGGGATCCGTGTTGGGCCCACAATTGTTCACAATTTACATAGATGATTTGGAGTTGGGGACCAAGGGCAATGTGTCCAAGTTTGCAGATGACACTAAGATGAGTGGTAAAGCAAAAAGTGCAGAGGATACTGGAAGTCTGCAGAGGGATTTGGATAGGTTAAGTGAATGGGCTAGGGTCTGGCAGATGGAATACAATGTTGACAAATGTGAGGTTATCCATTTTGGTAGGAATAACAGCAAACGGGATTATTATTTAAACGATAAAATATTAAAGCATGCCGCTGTTCAGAGAGACTTCGGTGTGCTAGTGCATGAGTCACAGAAGGTTGGTTTACAAGTGCAACAGGTGATTAAGAAGGCAAATGGAATTTTGTCCTTCATTGCTAGAGGGATTTAGTTTAAGACTAGGGAGGTTATGTTGCAATTGTATAAGGTGTTAGTGCGGCCACACCTGGAGTATTGTGTTCAGTTTTGGTCTCCTTACTTGAGAAAGGACGTACTGGCACTGGAGGGTGTGCAGAGGAGATTCACTAGGTTAATCCTAGAGCTGAAGTGGTTGGATTATGAGGAGAGGTTGAGTAGACTGGGACTGTACTCATTGGAATTTAGAAGGATGAGGGGGGATCTTATAGAAACATTTAAAATTATGAAGGGAATAGATAGGATAGATGCGGGCAGGTTGTTTCCACTGGCGGGTGACAGCAGAACTAGGGGACATAGCCTCAAAATAAGGGGAAGTAGATTTAGGACTGAGTTTAGGAGGAACTTCTTCACCCAAAGGGTTGTGAATCTATGGAATTCCTTGCCCAGTGAAGCAGTTGAGGCTCCTTCATTACATGTTTTTAAGGTAAAGATAGATAGTTTTTTGAAGAATAAAGGGATTAAGGGTTATGATGTTCGGGCCGGAAAGTGGAGCTGAGTCCACAAAAGATCAGCCATGATCTAATTGAATGGCGGAGCAGGCTCGAGGGGCCAGATGGCCTACTCCTGCTCCTAGTTCTTATGTTCTTATGTTCTTATGATCTTTATACAGCAGCTTCCGGGGGGAGGAGTCCTGGGCAGAGCTAAGGGAGAAGCCCCGTACAACTCAAGCATTCCCAGAGCTACTCCCCCTGGAGGACAGGTAGTGCAACTGCACTTACAATACAGACACATGTATATACAGATTATAATCCGGTGTGAATCACATTCACCACACTATCCACTTGTGCTACCGTGCTGCCCACGTTACGGTCCGAGGTCACGCAGGGTTATTTTAAATGGCAGTGACAATTATGTAATCCTAACTGAATGAAGAGGTGCAGCCGTAGTGAGCGTTTGCATGGAGCTCTGTATCTACTCAAAGAGTAGCACAAGTGAATCAGGGCTCCTCATCGGCCAGGCTCCCCCAGAAAAGCATGCAGGTGTAGCAGGCGGTAAAGAAGGCTAATGGTATGTTGGCCTTCATTGCGAGAGGTTTAGAGTATAGAAGCAGGGATGTGTAGCTGCAATTATACAGGGCCTTGGTGAGGCCACACCCGGAGTACTGTGGGCAGTTTTGGTCTCCTTCTCTGAGGAAGGATGTTCTTGCTCTCGAGGGAGTGCAGCGAAGGCGTACCAGACTGATTCCTGGGATGGCGGGACTGATGTGTGAGGAGAGATTGACGAGGTTGGGATTGTTCTCGCTGGAGTTCAGAGGAATGAGGGGGGATCTCATAGAGACTTATAAAATTCTAACAGGACTAGACAGGGTAGATGCAGGGAAGATGTTACCAATGATGGGTGTGTCCAGAACCAGGGGTCACGTTTGAGGATTCTGGGTAAACCATTAAGGACAGAGATAAGGAGACATTTAGAACATAGAACATATAACAGTACAGCAGAGAACAGGCCCTTCGGCCCTCGATGTTGTGCCGAGCCATGATCACCCTACTCAAACCCACGTATCCACCCTATACCCGTAACCCAACAATCCCCCCTTAACCTTACTTTTTAGGACACTACGGGCAATTTAGCATGGCCAATCCACCTAACCCGCACATCTTTGGACTGTGGGAAGAAACCGGAGGAAACCCACGCACACACGGGGAGAACGTGCAGACTCCACACAGACAGTGACCCAAGCCGGGAACTGAACCTGGGACCCTGGAGCTGTGAAGCATTTATGCTAACCACCATGCTACCGTGCTGCCCACATTTCTTCACCCAAAGAGTGGTGAGCCTGTGGAATTCATTCCCACAGGAAGTAGTTGATGCTCAAACTTTGAATATATTCAAGAGGCGGCTGGATATAGCACTTGGGGAGATTGGCTATGGAGAGAAAGCAGGATTAGGCTATTGGGTTAGATGATCAGCCATGATGGTGATGAATGGTGGAGCAGGCTCGAAGGGCCAAAAGGCCTTCTCCTGCTCCTATCTTCTATATATCTATGTATCTATGTATCTGTGTATCTATGTATCTGTGTATCTGTGTGATGGAACTATCAATTCACCAGACACGTGCTGTCAGATATCAACAGTGGTTTTAATCTACTTACTACAGAGCCAGCCTGTTACCTGTTGATGAACTCTCTGTGAACTGCAGGCTGACTCTGGACAAGGGTATTTATACAGCAGCACTAGGGGGAGGAATCATGGGCGGAGCCAAGGGTGGAGCCCTGTACAATCTCCTGAGCATTCCCAGAGCTACTCCCCCTAGTGGTCGGATAACGCTACTGCGCTTACAAAGATCCAGTGTGAATTACCAAGTTACATTCACCACACTGTGTATCTACGTAAAACCTCCTCGTGGGAGCTGGAATACCTGGCTGCAAATGTGCCAATTTCGGGGGTTTAATCTTCTTCTGTCAAAGGAATAAAATTCTGATTACGTTTGCTGAGCAGTAAGTGGGGCTTAAATTGGAGGTTGAGATCTTGAAAAGCAAAGAGAGCAGTGGCAGAGTCCACGTTTGGAATGAAATGACATAAGAACTGATTAACTGGAAACTTATTGACCTAAATCTTGCTGAAAGGTAATGGTGGCGCATGTTGTTATGAACGTGTAAATTGTACAAGAGTTTCAGGGGATTAATTGATACACCATGAGTTGTGAATCTCCCGAACTTGCTGATTGATATTTTTCCCTGTTGCTGTTTTTAAACTTTATTCCCCCTGAATGTGCCGTAGAAAATTAAGTCTCGTTCTTCGCATTGTAAGCATCCTCTTAACAATGTGACCATTGTTCAGGCCGCGTTAATCAAACTCTCTGGCCCAGAAAGGCAAAGTTTAAACCAGGCCACATCATTCCTGCATTGAGGAAATTCTCCGAGACTTTAATCCGTGCGGGTTAGGAGCTGGAGTCGGCCACTTGGGCTTTCTCCGGCCATTCCACTCGGAACGTGGCTGATCCGATTGTAATCTCAGCTTCACCTCCCTGTTCGTCCCTGATAACCCGCTCACACCCCCCTCCTCTAACAGCCTCCAAAAACATTCAACCACTCTGCCTTCTCCATCTTTTGTAGCATAGAATCATAGATTATCATTGCATTTACAGTGCAGAAGGAGGCCATTCGGCCCATCGAGTCTGCACCAGCTCCTGGAAAGAGCACCCTACCCAAGGTCAACACCCCTACCCTATCCCCATAACCCAGTAACCCCACCCAACGCTAAGGGCAATTTTGGACACTAAGGGGAATTTATCACGGCCAGTCCACCTAACCTGCACATCTTTGGACTGTGGGAGGAAACCGGAGCACCCGGAGGAAACCCACGCAGACACGGGGAGGACGTGCAGACTCCGCACAGACAGTGACCCAAGCCGGGAATCGAACCTGGGACCCTGGAGCTGTGAAGCCATTGTGCTATCCACAATGCTACCGTGCTGCCCATAGAATTTAGAGAAGGAGGCCATTCGGCCCATCGAGTCTGCACCGGCCCGTGGAAAGAGCATCTTACTCAAGCCCTCCCCTTCCCCCCCATCCCCGTAACCCAGTAACCCCACCTAACCTTTTTGGACACTAAGGGTAATTAAGTGTGGCCAATCCACCTAACCTGCACATCTATGGACCATGGGAGGAAACCGGAGCCCCCGGAGGAAACCCACACAGACACGGTGAGAACGTGCAGACTCCACATAGACAGTGAGCCAAGCCGGGAATCGAACCTGTGACCCTGGAGAGGTGGAGCAACATTGCTAACCACTGTGTTACCGTGCCGCCAGGGATTCAAACCCTCAGAGAAGAGATTCTTCCTCATCTCTGTCCTAATACTGAAACGGCTAGGTGGCTCAGTGGTTAGCACTGCTACCTCACAGAGCCGGGGTTCGATTCCGGCCTTGGGGTGACTGTCCGTGCGGAGTTTGCACATCCTCCCCGTGTGTGCGTGGGTTTCCTCCGGGTGCTCCGGTTTCCTCCCACAGTCCAAAGATGTGCGGGTTAGGAGGCTTGGCCATGATAAATTAGCCCTGAGCGTCCAAAGATGTGCGGGGTTGGGTGGGATGGATGGGGAAGTAGAAATGGGGAGGATACTCTTTCGGAGGGTCAGTGCAGACTCGATGGACCGAATGGCCACCTTCTGCACTGTAGAGATTCTATACTAAAAAAGTGGGTAACCTCCTATTTCTAAACAGTGACCCTTAATTCTAGATTGACCCACAAAAGCAAACATCCTCTCCATATCCACTCTATTAAGATCCCTCAGGATCTTTTCTTATTTGAGGCCAACATCTCAAATTTTAAATTCCATTTCCTTTGTCTTAACTTGTTCTCTCCCCCCTCTCTCTCAATCCAGCCTTCCTTGCCCTCTCTCTTTCTGCAGCTGAATTGACTCTAATTTAATAGGAAAATAGAAAATACTGGATAAACTCAGCAGGTCTGGCAGTATCTGTAGAGGGAGAAAGGGAGTTTGTGTTTTGGATCTGAATGACCCTTTTTGCATAACTCTAATTTACCCTATTTCCAATTTCTTTCCTCCGATTCTTGCTTACTCCACAGCTGGCCTCGTGGGTCGGGTGATACATAGCTGAACCTGTTATGGTCCCAGATGTCACCCGCGTTGCCTTTTCAGCTCCCAATTATCACATTTCCAGAACGTTACAGAGCAAAAGATGTCCGAAAATGTCTAACTAACGAGCGAAGCCGAGCACTATTTCAGTCAAAACATAAGGGGCGCGATTCTCCGCCCCCCACGCCGGGTGGGAGAATAGCG
The DNA here is from genome assembly GCF_902713615.1 of Scyliorhinus canicula. Taxonomy (NCBI): domain Eukaryota; kingdom Metazoa; phylum Chordata; class Chondrichthyes; order Carcharhiniformes; family Scyliorhinidae; genus Scyliorhinus; species Scyliorhinus canicula. Next base: position 25,303,892 of record NC_052168.1, on the reverse strand, counting down.
GGAGGGCCTCCCGACATTTTTCACGCCCTCCCGCTATTCTCCTCCCCCCCCCCCCCCCCCATGCCCGAACCACGTCACGAATCGCCGCTCGCTGTTTTTTATGGCGAGCGGCGATTCTCCGAGGCCGATGGGGCCGAGCGGCCGGGCCTTCACGCCTGTTTCAACACGGCAGCAAACACACCGGCTCGCTGCCGTCGTGAAACGGGCGGCAGATGCCCGTTTGGGGCATCTAGGGGCCCAATTGGCACGGGAGCACCACGACTGTGCTCGGGAGGGGACAGGCCCGCTATCGGTGCCCACCGATCGCCGGGCCAGCGTCCAAAACAGACTCACTCTTTCTCCTCCGCCGCCCGGCAAGATCAAGCCGCCACGTCTTGCCAGGCGGCTGAGGAGAAAGACGCCAACTGCGCATGCGCGGCTGACGTCATCGGCCGTGTCAACCGCCGTGACGCTTCGTCAAGGCCGCGCAGCCGTGACGCACGGGGCCGCGCTCCTAGCCCCGCCCGGGGGGGGGGGAGAATCGGCCCCGGAAGTGGGCGTGAACGCTGCCGTGGGTCACGGCCTGTCCCACGGCAGCCTTTACCATTCTCCGCATTTGCGGAGAATCTCGCCCCAAGGTTCAAAGATTAAGATCTAAGCCAAAGATTTCTAGTTAGTCCTTCAGTCCTTTCTGCATTGAGCTATTCATATCAAATGAAAATGGAGAACTGGATTCGCCACATTAATACTGTGGCTACCAGGGCAGGTCAGAGGCTGGGAATCCTGCGTCCAGGAACTCACCTCCTGACCCCCCCAAAGCCTGTCCACCATCTACAAGGCACAGGTCAGGAGTGTGATGGAATACTCTCCACTCCCCTGGATGAGCGCAGCTCCAACAACACTCAAGAAGCTCGACACCATCCAGGACAAAGCAGCCCCGCTTGATTGCTCCCCCTTCCACAAACATTCACTCCCTCCACCACTGACGCACAGCGGCAGCCGTGTGTCCCATCTACAAGATGCACTGCAGGAACTCACCAAGGCTCCTCAGGCAGCACCTTCCAAACCCACGATCACCACCATCTAGAAGGACAAGGGCAGCAGATACCTGGGAACCCCACCACCTGGAGGTTCCCCTCCAAGTCACTCCCCACCCTGACTGGGAAATATATCGGCCGTTCCTTCACTGTCACTGGGGCAACATCCTGGAACCCTCCCTAACAGCACAGTGGGTGTACCTACACCTCAGGGACTGCCGCGGTTCAAGAAGGCGGCTCACTCACCACCTCCTGAAGGGCAATAAATGCTGGCCTCACCAGCGACGCCAACAGGCCGTTAATTAACGTTAAAAAAGGGCAGATTGTTCAGATACACAGAAAACCTCCACCTGTTCTGTTGCAATAATATAATCCTGGCCCACAATCTTTGAAAGGCACACTTTGGTTTATCTGTATCATCATGATCCTGGTCGCCACTTTTGAGGTTACTGAATTAGCCCTTTAAAATGAAGGCTCTCCAAGAACAGCTCTCTCTCCAAAGCCAGCCTCGAAGTGTTAATCACACAGGTCCTTTGTGTGCCATTTGTAAAATAAATTTAGATTACCCAATTATTTTTTCCAATTAAAGGGCAATTTAGCGTGGCCAATCCACCCACCCTGCACATCTTTGGGTTGTGGGGGGTGAGACCCACGCAGACACGGGGAGAATGTGCAAACTCCACACGGACGGTGACCTGAGGCCGGGATTGAACCCGGGTCCGCGGCGCCGTGAGGCAGCAGTGCTAACCACTGCGCCGCCGTGCCCGCCCTTTCCTTTCTGTGCTTGACACCAGACGCCCAAAACATTTGCTCCACTTTGAATTGAGGAGGACGGGGGATAGATCTTATGATTGCCCTCAAAGCATCCCTGACCTCCCGGGAGACCCTGGCTTGTGACTGACCAAAATGGAGAAGGCAGTTTTGGGAAGGCACCCAAACACGTTTGAGAAAAGGAACCGCGGAGGGGAGAAGCTGAGGCATTGGAGGGAACCACCAAACATCCTCATCTGCCCAACCCTTCCAGCATCATATACCTTGCGTGCGACAGAGTCGGCAGATTGACTTATCAGCCAAGTCAGATCCCAGCAAACCAGAGTTGAAGCGAGTATTCCTCGATCCGGAGGGACTCAGATTCATACCCTCCGGGACAGGATTCAAGTTTCCTGCATTGCACTTTATACAGTGCCCTTCGTGTCAGTGAGTCAGTTCAGCCTTGTATTCCATTAACTGAGTTGTATTTGATCCCAGAGCCCGAGTCCAGCTCCCAGATAATGACACTACAAGTTTCAGAATTGTAACCATGTGCAGAAAACAAAATCCCTTCACAAACTCAAGTTTCCTCCGGGTGCTCCGGTTTCCTCCCACAAGTCCCAAAAGACGTGCTGTTAGGTGAATTGGGCATTCTGAATTCTCCCTCTGTGTACCCGAACAGGTGCCAGAATGTGGCGACTAGGGTAACTTCATTGCAGTGTTCATGTAAACCTACATGTGACAATAATTTTTTTTTATAAATGTTTTTTATTGGGTTTTATGAACAAGGTATAATTACCGTCATGTACACAGGATAAGAAACATATATATATACACATATATAGAAGAGAAGGACACACCCCAACAAACCAAGCAGAAGAAAATAGTACACAGTAAAAAAAAATACAATAAAATATGAAATGGAATAACTGGTGGGGTATTGTGCACCAGCTCAACAGCGGCAGCTCTGTACACCTGCCAACATTATTGACACCGCATAAGTAGGCGACTGTTTGCCGGGGGGGGGGGGGGGGGGGGGGGGGGGGGGGAATAGGGGAGGCAAATATACATTTGGGTGCCGGGGAGATAATTACAGTGTGCGATACTTGGCTGTGTTTCGTGTTGTTGTCGCCTGCTTCTCCCGGACAGATCTCGCTGCCGTCTCGCGCTCGCCTCCGCTCCTGCTGCTCCTCCCGTCCTCCGTCTTTATTTTCCTCGTTCCCCGTTCCTGGAGATGTCATGCACGTCTTGGTATCCCGTGCCTTCCTTCCGGCTCACCTTTTGAAGGTGGCGTCAGTCAGTGCTGGTGTGAACCTATGGTTGTTACAGATGGGAGCCTTGTCCGACATTTTGTACAGGCCAAATTGCTGCCGCAGTTGGTTCCAGGATTGGAGGGTGGCTATCACCACCGGGCTTACTTGTGACAATAATAAAGATGATCACTATTATGCCAATCTCAACAGTTGGGATGTTCAGGGAGACAGTCATGATACCCCTCTCTAAAATCTCCTTCTCTGCCTGGTAAAACTTCAACCCCTTGATTTAGATTTATTGTCTCGTGTGCCGAGGTACAGTGAGAAGTATTGTTCTGCGTACAGTGCAGACAGATCATTCCGTACATGAAAAAACACAGGACATACGATAAATACACAATGTAAATACATAAACATCAGGTGAAGCATATGGAGTGTAGTACTACTCAGTGGAGAAGATGTGTGGAGAGATCAGTTCAGTCCATAAGAGTTCATTTAGGAGTCTGGTGACAGTGGGGAAGAAGCTGTTTTTGAATCTGTTCGTGCGTGTTCTCAGACTTCTGAATCTCCTGCCCGATGGAAGAAGTTGGAAGAGTGAGTAAGCCGGGTGGGAGGGATCTTTGATTATGCTGCCCGCTTTCCCCCGGCAGCGGGAGGTGTAGATAGAGTCAATGGATGGGAGGCAGATTCGTGTGATGGACTGGGCGGTATTCACGACTCTGAGGTTTCTTGCGGTCCTGGGCCGAGCAGTTGCCATACCAGGCTGTGATGCAGCCCGAGAGGATGCTTTCTATGGTGCATCTGTAAAATGAGTAAAAGTCAATGTGGACATGCCGAATTTCCTTAGTTTCCTCAGGAAGTATAGGCGCTGTTGCGCTTTCTTGGTCGTAGCGTCAACATGGGTAGGCCAGGACAGATTGTAGGTGATGTGCACCCCTAGGAATTTGAAGCTCTCAACTATCTCCACCTCCAACTCCTTTGCAAGCACCCACCCCCAATCCTCACCTTCTATCTGGCCTGACAGATCTCAGAGTAACTCTGAGACACATGTGAGTTCGACCGATCAGGACAATCGGACACGTGCATCGCGCCTGGCACTAGCGAGCATTTGTGGAGCGTGTTGTCAATGCCGTTTTTTTGTTCTTTATTCGGTCCTGGGATGGGGGCTGCACAGACAAGGCCAGCATTTATTGACCATCCCTAATTGTCCCTTTGAAGGGCAGTTAAGAATCAGCCCCTTGCTGTGTGGGTCTGGAGTCACATGCCGGCCAGACTGGGCAAGGGCGGCAGATTTCCTTCCCTAAAGGATAGAACATAGAACAGTACAGCACAGAACAGGCCCTTCGGCCCTCGATGTTGTGCCGAGCAATGATCAACCTACTCAAACCCACGTATCCAACCTATACCCGTAACCCAACAACCCCCCCCCCCCCCCTTAACCTTACTTTTAAGGACACTACGGGCAATTTAGCATGGCCAATCCACCTAACCCGCACATCTTTGGACTGTGGGAGGAAACCGGAGCACCCGGAGGGAACCCACGCACACACGGGGAGGACGTGCAGACTCCACACAGACAGTGACCCAGCCGGGAATCGAACCTGGGACCCTGGAGCTGTGAAGCATTTATGCTAACCACCATGCTACCGTGCTGCCCGTGTTGGTGAATGTGGTAGTGTGGTTAGAGGTGTTATGGTACATAATAATGCTGAGACACCATTGGTGGATAATGCATGTTGTCTATTGGTCAAGACTGGATGGTAGCTCCTCCTGCTTGGCGGGGTATAAGAGACCGTGTAACCCCAGCAGCTTCCTTTCTATAACTGAGCTGCTGGGGGAAACATCTAGCTTATTAAAGCCTTCAGTTGGACTACAACCTGGCTTCTGTGGCCATTGATCATGCATCACTGAACTAGATGGATTTTTACACCCATTACTGATACTAGATTTTTACACCCATTACCGATGTACATTCTAGATTTTTAAAAAACGAATTGCATTTGATGGATGCCATGTCCCCTGAGCCTCTACGTTGGTAGTCCAGCGATATTACCATTTTGCCCCCAGTTAGGTGAGCTGACTCAGGTATCAGTTCCACGAGGAATGGGAATAAGTTAGGAGTGGTGGATGAAGGGAGGGGAGAATGTGAGGATATGAGGGGACTGAGGATTAAAGGATGTAGCTGTAAACGGGTGGATTATCATAGAATTTACAGTGCAGAAGGAGGCCATTCGGCCCATCGAGTCTGCAGCGGCTCCTGGAAAGAGCACCCTGCCCAAGGTCAACACCTCCACCCTATCCCCATAACCCAGTAACCCCACCCAACACTAAGGGCAATTTTGGACACTAAGGGCAATTTAGCATGGCCAATCCACCTAACCCGCACATCTTTGGACTGTGGGAGGAAACCGGAGCACCCGGAGGAAACCCACGCACACACGGGGAGGATGTGCGGACTCCGCACAGACAGTGACCCAAGCCGGGAATCGAACCCGGGACCCTGGAGCTGTGAAGCAATTGTGCTACCCACTGTGCTACCGTGCTGTTGGGTGCAGTTGGAAGTGAAATGGGAGTAAGGAGTGGTCTAAATGGAGTACAGCTTGACGGGACAGAGGGAGAGGAGGTTGCTCTGCAGAAAGTGGGCACTTCTGTGACTGCTCACCTTTCCTGATCTAGTCATTGAAACATTTCCTGCGCTGGATCCAGGTGGTGGCTCCTATGTTTATCACCCCCTGTGCCAGCTCCAGCCACGCCTTCTATGTTGACAATAGGCCTCATTGGTGGGTAAGTGAAACTCCCGCCTGACCGATCATCCAGCTGACACGATGAATCTTTGATCCTGTCACGTTCTTCTCTCATTTTTCCTCCTCCCATCTTCAATTCTCCTCCTCTGGCAGCACGGTAGCATGGTGGTTAGCATCAATGCTTCACAGCTCCAGGGTCCCAGGTTCGATTCCCGGCTGGGTCACTGTCTGTGCGGAGTCTGCACGTCCTCCCCGTGTGTGCGTGGGTTTCCTCCGGGTGCCCCGGTTTCCTCCCACAGTCCAAAGATGTGCGGGTTAGGTGGATTGGCCGTGCTAAATTGCCCTTAGTGTCCTAAAAAGTAAGGTTAAGGGGGGGAGTTGTTGGGTTACGGGTATAGGGTGGATACGTGGGTTTGAGTAGGGTGATCATGGCTCGGCACAACATCGAGGGCCGAAGGGCCTGTTCTGTGCTGTACTGTTCTAATTCTAATTCTAATTCTGTGAATCCTTGAACCGTGTCTTTAAATAGTTGAGTCGTAAACCATGAACCGCTTGACCGATCCCTGGAATGTACGGCTTCGTTATGACGAAAGGTTGGACAAGTTGGGCCTGTGCCCATTGGAGTTGAGAGGAACGAGAGGTGATCCCATTGGAACACATGAGATCCCGCGGACCTTGACAAGAGTGGGTGTGCAGGGGATGTCTCTTCTTGAGGGAGAACCTAGAATTGGGGGCGGGGGGGGGCACAGTTTACAAATAAAGGGTCTCCCTTTTGAGATGGAGATGAGGAGGAATGTTTTCTCTCGCAGGGTCATGAATCTGTGGAACTCGCTTCCGCAGAGGGAGGTGGAGGCTGGGCCAGTGAATAGTTTAAAGGCAGAGGTCGCGAGATTCTTAACGAGCGAGGCAATCAAAGGGCCCCGGGCGCAGGCAGAATGTGGAGTCGGGGGCCACAATCGGATCAGCCACGATGTTATGGTCTTTCGGGGCTTGTGGGAGGAAACCGGAGCACCCGGAGGAAACCCACGCAGACACGGGGAGAACGTGCAGACTCCGCACAGACGGTGACCCCAAGCCGGGAATCGAACCTGGGACCCTGGAGCTGTGAAGCCACAGTGCCAACCATTGTGCGCCTGTGCTGCCTGATTCCTAGAGACTGCAGGAGAGTTCTGGAGGGTTGACAGCACCAATGTAAAGTCTTCACTACTTGCTTCATATCCATCCCTTGAAGCAGCCTTGTGACTCTCATCGATCATCAGGCTGGATACCTCACCTAACACAGGGTACCCGAAACAAAACAAGAAGACGTGCATTCATATAGCGCCTTTTACATCCTTTGGATGTCTCAAAGTGCTTTATAGCCAATTAAGTACTTTCTGATGTCCAATTGCTGTTATAAAGTTAGGGGAGATAGTGACACAGCGGTAATATCATTGATAACCCCAGAGATCTTCGTTAATACTCCCGGGAAATTGGCTTCAATCTCAACATAGCAGCAGGCGCGATTGAAATAAAATAAAATAATTTGGAATATAAAGGGAGTATCAGTAGTGGTGGCCGGGGCAGTTATTGCTGTAAAAACCCATCTGGTTCACTAATGTACGGAAATCTGCCACCTTTACCGAGGCCCACTTGTGACTCCAGCCCTAAAACCAATTTGGTTGACTCACAATGTTTATATTCAATCACGGCATGTGGGCGTCGCTGGGTGGACCAGCATTTATTGCCCACCCTAATTGCCCCTTGAGGAGGTGGTGGGTGAGCCGCCGCCTTGAATCCGCGGCAGTCGGTGTGGTGTAGGTACACCCACAGTGCTGTTAGGGAGGGAGTTCCCGGACTCCGGGCTCGGCGAGAGTTGACGTATTTCCCAAATCAGGATGGAGTGTGGCTCGGGGGGGTAACTGGCAGAGGGCGGAGTCCCCATGTGTCCGCTGCCCTCCCAAATGGCGCAGTAACCCATTCAGTTCGAGGGCAGTTAGGGATGGGCATTAAATGCTGGCCCAGCCAGGGATGCCCGCAACCCACGAAAGGAAAAAAAGTGTCAGCCGATTTGCGCACAGCAAGATTCCGCAAACAGCAATGTGGCCATGACCAGGAAATCTGGGCGGGATTCTCCCTTTCTGAGTGTTGACGCCAACGCAGAATCCGTGGACCCTTACGACAGAAAGCCGGTGCCGCACCGGGACCGATTCTGCTACTATTCAGGGGCGAGCACCGGGACCGATTCTGCTACTATTCAGGGGCGAGCACCGGGACCGATTCTGCTACTATTCAGGGGCGAGCACCGGGACCGATTCTGCTACTATTCAGGGGCGAGCACCGGTGTCGTGCGGAACACAATCGATTCCAATGGGAAACGGGGCCGGATTCGCCGGGTCTGTGATCGACACTCGGGAGGCTGACAAGCTGCACATACAGATCGCGCTCCCCTTGCACGTTTCTCCCAGCCAACAAGCTGGCACTGGGGGGTGCAGGAGCGCAGCCATCCCGCTGATGGGTCAGCTGGGGCCAGAGGGCACCAAGAAGGGTGGCCTAGGGGGGGGACTCCTTCAGGCCCGGTGGGCGCGGCTGCATGGCTGCCTTGCCGGCTGCGGCAATGGCGTTGCCGACCCGTGCACCCCGACCCCACAGCCCACCTCCTGGCCGCCCCACCATTGCTACTCCCCCCCCCCCTCCGGCCCTGGCAGAAACCCCCCCCCCCGGCTAGCGGCACAACTGTCAGCAAACTATGGCCGCGTTGGACACTTTCCACACGCCCTCTCTCTCCCTCAGCAGCCGCCACGCTGGCTTGACGATTTTTTAAAAGCGCGAGTGAACCGCGCTATCGGGAACTCGGCCCATCGAAAATGAAAATGGCTTATTGTCACGAGTAGGCTTCAAATGAAGTTACTGTGAAAAGCCCCTAGTCGCCACATTCCGGCGCCTGTTCGGGGAGGCTGTTACGGGAATCGAACCGTGCTGCTGGCTTGCCTTGGTCTACTTTGAAAGCCAGCGATTTAGCCCAGTGAGCTAAACAGCCCCGAAAGCGGAGAATTGCGGAGGCCCCGGAGAATAGCGGCTCCGGCCCGCTAATGACCAAGCGGTGTCTCGCGTACGTGCGTTCCGGAACGCATTGGCTCCGCTGTCGAGGTGCTCGAACATTGTGATTTGGCGTCAAATCGGCGCCTGCCTCGATTTCGACACGGGAACCGATTCTCTGCCCAATCGTCTTTCTCGATGTCGCCGGCGGCTCACGGAGAATCCCCACCCTCTGTTTTTTGTGATGTTTGAGGGGTAAGCATTTGCCGGGACACGGCGGGAGGCCTCCCCTTTGGATGGTGACGCAGTAATTTTCGTGCTCGTCCCAGAGAGCGGACAGGGTTCCAGTTTAACCTTTGCCCCCGAAGGACTGTCTCGCATTCCCTCAGCGGTGTGCCGGAGGTGTCTCCTCACGCCCACCACGGCAGAGATTCCATCACTTGCTGCACCAGTCAAGCTTTTCCAACCCAGTAAGTCATTCAGCAGGATTAGGCGGCGGGCCGGGAGAAAGATAATGGGGCTTCACGCACAGTTGGAGTTTGGGTTTAATTTTCCTTTAGAAAGCTACCTAGCTCTTGGCGAGTTGGCTTATAAAATAGTCATGACCTACATCTGAGTCAGCCATGGAACGTATTGAATTACGACATTGTTCAAACGTTGAGACCTCACAGCTTTGGGTGGGACAATAGACAGCGGGACAATGGACGTTGTTGAACAATATACGCCAGGTTAGTATTTCGGGACTAATATTGTGAGCAGGATGGATCCAGATCAGGGAGATTCCATGTGTCTGGAGCTCTGTGTGTTTGACTGTGGCTGAAATGTAGCAGTCAGAAGGAAGCTGTGTTATTTTCAGAATCCACTAAAGCTCCCAGAAACTAAGACACAGGTTCCTCTGTTTTACTCTGCACAGGCGCACATATATCTTCAAAGCTATTTTTCCCCCGCCACCCCCGTTTGCTTATATGTTGTTTAAATCCACTTTGTGTCTAAATCCAGGCCCCCCCCCCCCCACCCCCGCTACCATAACTCAAGCTTCCACAGGACTGAGGAATGCCTTTGCTGCCTCGTCCTCCTTTCAGACTCTTAGAACCCAACTGTGGTATCATCTCACAATGTTCGAGACATCAGGCCGGAATCTTACCCCCTGCCCCCCCCCCCCCCCCCCCCCCCCCCCCCCCCCCACCATCGCAAGATCGCCACGGGCGGGCCGCGGACCATGTAAAGGTGAGTTGACCTCGGGAGGGAATTTCCTGTCGCCGAGTGCAGCCGGAGAATCCCGCCCATATTCTCCCATGGGATGTGGGCATCGCGGGCAAGGCCAGCATTTGGTGCCCATCGCTAATTGCCCCTTGAACTGAATGGGTGATGGAACCGTCAATTCACCAGACACGTGTTTTCCGATATGAATCTAGGCTTTAATCTACTTACTACAGAGCCAGCCTGTTACCCGTTGATGAACTCTCAGTGAACTGCAGGCTGACTCTGGACAAGGGTATTTATACAGCAGCACAAGGGGGAGGAGTCGTGGGCGGAGCCAAGGGTGGAACAATCTCCTGAGCCTTCCCAGAGCTACTCCCCCTAGTGGTCGGATAACGCTACTGCGCTTACAAAGATACAGTGTGAATTACCAAGTTACATTCACCACAATGGGCAGCATGGACAGGCTGGGCCGAAGGGCCTGTTTCCATGCTGTAAACATCCCTGACTCAATGAGTGACTTGCTCGGCCATTACGGAGGGCGGTTAAGAGTTAACCACCTGGCTGTGGGTCTGGAGTCACATGTAGGCCAGACCGGGTAAGGCGGGCAGATTTCCCTCTCCTGGCAAGACGTGAGTGAGCCAAACTTTTGTTTTTACAACAATAGGTGCCATGGGGCGGGATGCTTTGGAAACCAGCGGGGCGGGCAGCTCCGGCGCTGAGGAGTGGCGTTAACCACTGCGGTGTGGGCCGCCCCAAAGGTGTGGAATCCTCCGAAGGGCCTTCGCCGGCCGGCGCGAGTTGGCGCATACGCGGGAGCGCCAGCGTGTGCTGGCGTCATCCCGGCACATGCACAGGGTGGGGGTGGGGGGGGGGGGGTTCGTCTCCGCACCGGCCATCACGGACACCAGCCCACGCAGAGGAATAGAGTGCCCCCCACAGCACAGGCCTGCCCGCGGATCGGTGGGGGGACAGGTCTGGATCCCCCCCCCCTCTCCCCCCCCGAGGACCCCGGAGGCCGGCGGCGCAGCCACGTCCTGCTGGTAAGTACCTGTCATAACATACGCCGTCGGGACCGGCCCGAAAACAGGAGGCCATTCAGCCCATCGCGGGCCGGAGGATCGCCGGGGAGGGGGGGGCAGGTGCCAACGGCCCCCGATTGGCGCGATTCCCGCCCCCCGCCAAATCCCCGGCGCCGGAGAATTCGGCAGCCAGCGGGGGGGCGGGATTCACGCCACCCCCTCCCCCGGCGTTACTCCTGCCCGGCGGTGGGGGGGGGGGGGGGGGGTCAGACAATACCGCCCATGATGTTTGTTACTGAAACTAGCTTTATTTCCGGCTGTTGACATTAATGGTGTTTAACTCCAGCGACCAGAGCATTAAAGTAATCGTAAATTACTGCGGATGCTGGATTCTGAAAGAGAAACAGAAAACGCTGGACAATCACAGCAGGTCTGACAGCGTCTGTGGGGCGAGAGAGAAGGGAGCGAACGTTTCCAGTCTGGATGTTAAAGGGCCTTTGACAAAGATCCATCCAGACTCGAAGCGTTAACTCCCTTCTCCACAGACGCTATCAGGCCAGCTGAGATTGGCCAGCGTTTTCTCTCTTTGTTTCCCCAGACCATTAGTTTGCCAATCTGGTGAGGTTACCGCTGTGTCACTTTCTTCTTCATTTCTCCATGATTCCATTTCTTCATTCCTTTTTCATTTGCCGTTTCAACTCTTTGCAACACGCGCTGGCCTTGTGAGCAGTGCCCACCTATCATTAAAGGATAAAGACCCCAGGGGGCACCTTCCACGTTGGGGTTTGGTCCTTCACCTGGGATTCTAAGGAAGAGCCTAAGCTACTACTTTGCATCAAAATGATACTGGCCTCGATATTAATCCCCATCAGATGTGGAAACCTCTTTACAGCCGGGTAAGGGCGGCAGATTTCCTTCCGTGGCGGGCATTAATGAACCGGATGTTTTTTTTGAGAAGGATGTTCTCATGGTCACCGTTACTGCGGCGGCACGGTAGCACAGTGGTTAGCACTGTTGCTTCTCAGCGACAGGGTCCCAGGTTGGGTCACTGTCTGTGCGGAGTCTGCACGTTCTCCCCGTGTCTGCGTGGGTTTCCTCCGGGTGCTCCGGTTTCCTCCCACAAGTCCCGAAAGACGTGCTTGTTGGGTGAATTGGACATTCTGAATTCTCTCTCTGTATACCCGAACAGGCGCCGGAATGTGGTGACTAGGGGCTTTTCACAGTAACTTTATTGCTCAGTGTTAATGTAAGCCTACTTATGACAATAAAGAGAATTAATTACCATAATTTAGTTTCGGAGCCATGAGGTCATGTTGCAGTTGTACAAAACTCTAGTACGGCCGCATTTGGAGTATTGCGTACAGTTCTGGTCGCCACATTATCGGAAGGATGTGGAAGCTTTGGAACGGGTGCAGAGGAGATTTACCAGGATGTTGCCTGGTATGGAGGGAAAATCTTATGAGGAAAGGCTGATGGACTTGAGGTTGTTTTCGTTAGAGAGAAGAAGGTTAAGAGGTGACTTAATTGAGGCATACAAGATGATCAGAGGATTAGATAGGGTGGACAGTGAGAGTCTTTTTCCTCGGATGGTGATGGCTAGCACAAGGGGACATAGCTTTAAATTGAGGGGAGATAGAGGACAGATGTCAGAGGTAGGTTCTTTACTCAGAGAGTAGTAAGGGCGTGGAATGCCCTGCCTGCAACAGTAATGGACTCGCCAACACTAAACGCATTCAAATAAGGCAGCACGGTAGCATTGTGGATAGCACAATCGCTGTAATGTTCTATGTTATTACTGAGATGAGGGTTTAAGTCCCAGACTTTATGAACCAAATTGAAATTGCAATGCGTCCGTTGCCCTTGTCCTTCTGGGAGGTAGAGGCTGCGGCCTGGAAGGTACAATCGAGGAAGGCTTGGCGAGTTGCTGCAGTGCATCTTGTAGATGGTACATACGGCTGTCACGGTGTGCTGGTGATGGGAGGGAGTGAATGTTTAAGGTGGTGGAGGGGGTGGTCCACGGGAGAACGTGCAGGCTCCACACAGTCACCCAAGGCCGGAATCGAACCGGGGTCCCTGGCGCTGTGAGGCAGCCGTGCTGATCACTGTGCCACTGTGCTGCCATTTGGCCCATCACGTCCATGCCAGCCAACAAAGATCTCCCTGCACTAATCTCGGTTTCCAGCACTTGGCCCCTAACCCTGGAGGTTACGGCAGCGCAAGTGAATGTCGAAATGCTTCGAGTGTTTCGGTCTCAACCACCCTTTCACACAGTGAGTTCCAGATTCCCACCACCCTCTCGGTGAAAAGGGTTCTCCTCAACTCCTCTCTCAGCCTTCTACCTCTTCTCGAAGTCTACGCCCCTTGCCATTGTCCCCCCTCCTAATGGAAAAGTTGCCTTATTATCCATACCTGGCATAATCTTACACACCTCCATCAGGTCCCCTCTCAACCTTCTCTGCTCCAAAGGAAAGAGCCCCAGCCTATCCAATCTTTCCTCGTAGCTCAGACCCGCTGGACCTGGTGAATCCCCTCCGCACGCTCTCCAATGCAATCACATCCTTCCTATACTGTGATGACCAGAATTGCTCACAGTACTCCAGCTGGGGCCTAACCAGCGTTTTGCTTTCACAGTTGGTGGTGGTGCAGTGGTGGGATCACTGGGCTGGTAATCCACCGGCCCAGGCTTATATCCCGTGTGTCTGGCTTCAAATCCCACAGCTGGAGGGATTTGAATTCTGTCAATGAACATGAAGCGGGTCTCCTGGGGAGGAGGTGGCAAGGTGGTATTGGCACTGGACTAGTAACCAAGAGACCCAGGATAACCATCTGGGAACCCAGGTTCAAATCCCACCTTGGCAGGTGATGGAATTTGAACTTAATAAAATATCTGGAATTAAAGGTCTAACAATGACCAAGAAACCATTGTCGATTGTCGTAAAAAAAAATCTGGTTCGCTGAAGGGGTTGGATTATGAGGAGAGGTTGAGTAGACTGGGACTGTACTCGTTGGAATATAGAAGGATGAGGGGGGATCTTATAGAAACATTTAAAATTATGAAGGGAATAGATAGGATAGATGCGGGCGGGTTGTTTCCACTGGCGGGTGAAAGCAGAACTAGGGGGCATAGCCTCAAAATAAGGGGAAGTAGATTTAGGACTGAGTTTAGGAGGAACTTCTTCACCCAAAGGGTTGTGAATCTATGGAATTCCTTGCCCAGTGAAGCAGTTGAGGCTCCTTCATTACATGTTTTAAGGTAAAGATAGATAGTTTTTTGAAGAATAAAGGGATTAAGGGTTATGGTGTTCGGGCCGGAAAGTGGAGCTGAGTCCACAAAAGATCAGCCATGATCTCATTGAATGGCGGAGCAGGCTCGAGGGGCCAGATGGCCTACTCCTGCTCCTAGCTCTTATGTTCTTGTGTTCTTATGTTCTAATGTCCTTCAGGGAAGGAATTCTGCCGTCCTTACCCGGCCTGGCCTACACGTGACTCCAGGCCAATGTGGTTGACTCTTAACTGCCCCCTCAAGGGCAATTAGGGATGGCATAGCCTGCGATGCACACGTCCCGTGACCGAATAAATAAAAAAGTAATGGTGACCATGAAACTCTCCTTGATCGTCAAGCTTGGATGTGACTCCCAAGCCCACATCAATGTGATTGAGACTGAGTGGCTCTCGAGGGCAATAGGGACCATTGAACGAATGGCCGGCCGTGTCAGTGATCCCCGTGAAAAGGGAAACAGAGAGATGATATTGATTGAGGGGAGGGGGGGGCCAGGAACTGCCAGTGCATTGGCAGCTGTTCCTGCCCAGTTGAATGGACAATGGCGACCCTGGATTACCTCATCTGAATGACAGCTCGGTAACCAGACATTCATAGAACATAGAACAGTACAGCACAGAACAGGCCCTTCGGCCCTCAATGTTGTGCCGAGCCATGATCACCCTACTTAAACCCACGTAACCCGTATACCCGTAACCCAACAACCCCCCCCTTAACCTTACTTTTATTAGGACACTACGGGCAATTTAGCATGGCCAATCCACCTAACCCGCACATCCACCCGGACTGTGGGAGGAAACCGGAGCACCCGGAGGAAACCCACGCACACACGGGGAGGACGTGCAG
Source organism: Scyliorhinus canicula (assembly GCF_902713615.1). Taxonomy (NCBI): domain Eukaryota; kingdom Metazoa; phylum Chordata; class Chondrichthyes; order Carcharhiniformes; family Scyliorhinidae; genus Scyliorhinus; species Scyliorhinus canicula. The sequence goes on along the minus strand of NC_052168.1, from coordinate 25,288,763 downwards.
ACTCCGCACAGACAGTGACCCAAGCCGGGAATCGAACCTGGGACTCTGGAGCTGTGAAGCATTTATGCTAACCACCATGCTACCGTGCTGCCCCTGCTGCTGTGAATTCCTCATTCACATGGCACTGCCGCAAAGCAACAAATTGCAATAGCGAGACGACAAATCACTACCTGACCCCGGGTCACATCTGGAGATATTCGGGACAGCTGGCCAAACCTTTGGTCAAAGAGTGAGGTTTGGGAAAGAGAGAGAGATTTCTATTCATTTTCTTTCACGGGATGTGGCCTCGGCATTTGATGCCCATCTGTAATTATCCTTCAGAGAGTGCTGTACACTGAGGGCCGTAGCAGCATACAGCACGTAAAAGGCCCTTCGGCCCAGCGCCGATCAAAAACAACCACCGTAGTATTCTAATAATAATAATAAGAATAATTGCTTATTGTCACAAGTAGGCTTCGTTGAAGTTATCGTGAAAAGCCCCTAGTCGCCATATTCCAACGCCTGTTCGAAACCCGTTTTCCAGCACTTGACCCATAGCCATCGGAAGTGTACATCTAAATACTTCTTCAATGTTATGAGGGTCTCTGCCTCCACCCCCCTTTCAGGCAGCGAGTTCCAGACTCCCACCCCCCTCTCGGTGAAAACACTTTTCCACCCATGCCCTCTAAACCTCCTGCCCCTTACCTTCAATCTGTGCCCTCTGGTCATTGACCCCTCCACCAAGGGGAAAAGTTTCTTCCTGTCTACTCTATCTATGCCTCTCATAATTTTATACATCTCAATCATGTCCCCCCTCGGCCTCCTCTGCTCCAAGTAAGAAGCCTTACAACACCAGGTTAAAGTCCAACAGGTTTGTTTCAAACACTAGCTTTCGGAGCGCAGCTCCTTCCTCAGGTGAATGAAGAGGAATGTTCCAGAAACATATATATAGACAAATTCAAAGATGCAAGAAAGACGCACGGAACAGCCATGGGGACCAAATTCGCACCTCAATATGCCAACATCTTCATGCACAAGTTTGAACAAGACCTCCTGACCGCACAGGACCTTCAACCGACGTTATACCCCAGATACATTGATGACATTTTTTTCCTTTGGGCCCACGGCGAAGAATCACTGAAACAACTACACAATGACATCAATAATTCCATCCCACCATCAGACTCACCATGGACTATTCTCCAAATTCTGTTGCATTCTTGGACACACTCGTCTCTATCAAGGACCGTCACCTCAGCACTTCGCTTTACCGCAAGCCCACAGACAACCTCATGATGCTCCACTTCTCCAGCTTCCACCCGAAACACATTAAAGAAGCCATCCCCTCTGGACAAGCCCTCCGCATACACAGGATCTGCTCAGACGAGGAGGAGCGTAACAGACACCTACAGATGCTGAAAGATGCTCTCGTACGAACGGGATATGGCGCTCGACTCATCGATCGACAGTTCCAACGCGCCACAGCAAAAAACCGCACCGACCTCCTCAGAAGACAAACACGGGACACCACTGACAGAGTACCCTTCGTCGTCCAGTACTTTCCTGGGGCGGAGAAACTAAGACATCTTCTTCGCAGCCTTCAACACATCATCGATGAAGATGAACATCTTGCCAAGATCATCCCCACACCCCACTACTGGCCTTCAAACAACCACGCAACCTCAAACAAACCATTGTTTGCAGCAAATTACCCAGCCTTCAGAACAGCGACCACGACACCACACAACCCTGCCAGGGCAATCTCTGTAAGACATGCCAGATCATCGACTTGGATACCACCATTACACGTGGTAACGCCACCAACCAGGTACGCGGTACATACTCGTGCGACTCGGCCAACGTTGTCTACCTCATACGCTGCAGGAAAGGATGTCCCGAAGCGTGGTACATTGGCGAGACCATTGTTGCACGTTTTACTTGAGTGTAATTCGCGTTTATTGGAGTGTATTAACACGCCTCCGTTTAAAGGCCGTGTGCTTAACACTGCTAGGCTCTATGTATGTATTTTCAGCTCGGGAGTCGCCAGTTGCCGTATCTAGACAACTCACAAATATTCCAAGGTCAGGTTCAAAGTAATAAAACGATACACCGATTAGTAAGTTCCAAACGATCAATATTTATTATACAAATATAATAAATACGCATGCACACGCTAAGGGACTAAGCTATAACTAAACTAAGCGATCAGAATACTTAACTAAACAGGAACAGGCAAGGTCAGGGAGCGAGGCCTTCGTTCCGATCTTGGTCTGCAACCTTCAGAGAGCGTGCTGGTCGCTGGGGGTCTAGTGGGCCTGGTTCGCGTAGCGAGCGTCGTATTGGCACTTACGGTTCGGCGGCTGGTGCTCAACGGCTGGAGTCAGGATACAGGTCGAAGTTCTTGGTCAAAGCCGGAGCACGAAAACAACAGACAGGACCATGTGTGGGGGTCTATCTTTTATAGGACCCCAATGTCCGTGCCTCTTTTGGGGCGGGCTTTACCTTCAGGTATCGATTGGACCGAATTCCAATCGATATCTTTTGAATTCCCCCCCAATGTGAGGGTCTCTTCTTGATGGAGGGGGCGGTTTCTATAGTGGATACTTCTGGTGCCGCTCTGTCTGGACATCCACTTAAAGTATCTATTCAAACCTAGATGTTGCCATTGTGTGTGCCCAGATCTGGACTGCCTCATTAATATGCAAAGCGTTTTGCCATTAACACCTTTGGTTTGAGATCTTCCACCTGGCCAGAAACTAGTTTTGCTGCTTGCAAAATGCTAATCAGTCTTTGCAGACTGCTTGTCTTGGCTAAACTGCTTTTCCCTGCAGTCTTAGCAATTCTCCATCTTGTCAGTCCAGTGTCCATTTTAGGTGGCTACAGTGGCGAGACCATGCAGACACTGCGACAACGAATGAACGGGCATCGTGCGACAGTCTCCAGGCAGGAATGTTCCCTTCCAGTCGGGGAACACTTCAGCAGTCAAGGGCATTCAGCCTCTGATCTCCGGATAAGCGTTCTCCAAGGCGGCCTTCAGGACACGCGACAACGCAGAATCGACGAGCAGAAACTTGTAGCCAAGTTCCGCACACATGAGTACGGCCTCAACCGGGACCTGGAATTCATGTCGCATTACATCCACCCCCCACCATCTGGCCTGGACTTGCAAAATCCTACCAACTGTCCTGGCTTGAGACAATTCACACCTCTTTAACCTGGGATTACCCCTATCTCTGGATCTGTAAAGACTTAATTACCTGCTGATGCTCGCATTCCGAGCATTGTCCGGCATCTCTGACTTTGTCTATATATATGTTTCTGGAACATACCTCTCCATTCACCTCAGGAAGGAGCAGTGCTCCAAAAGCTAGTGTTTGAAATAAACCTGTTGGACTTTAACCTGGTGTTGTCAGACTTCTTACTGTGCTCACCCCAGTCCAACGCCGGCATCTCCACATCCTCTGCTCCAGGAAAAACAACCCCAGTCTCTCCAATTTCTCTTCATAACTAAAACTCTCCAGCCCAGGCAACATCCTGGTAAATCTCCTCTGCACCCTTTCCAGTGGCTATCACATCCCTCCTATAATGTGGATTCCAGAACTGCACACAATACTCTAGCTGTGGCCTAACCAATGTTTTATACAGTTCCAGTGTAACCCCCCTGCTCTGAAACTCTGTGCCTCGGCTAATAAAGGCAAGTATACCATCTGCCTTCTAAGCCACTGTATCCACCTCCCCTGCTACCTTAAGGGACCGATGTACGTGCACACCAAGATCCCTCTGATCCTCGGTGCTTCCCAGAGTCCTGCCCTCATGAACCGTTGCAGCCCATGTGGTGTAGGTACACCCACAGTGCTGTTAGGGAGGGAGTTCCAGAATTTTGACCCAGCGACAGTGAGATATAGAGATCAAAGTGGTTTAAGGAGGGAACCCCAGTGTCGAGGGCCCAGGCACCAATGGTGGAACCAGTGGACATTGGGCGTGCGCAAGAATTGGAGGAGTTCCGCCATCTTGGAGAGGTCGCGGGGCTGGAGAAGGTTTCGGAGATATCGCGATGGGGAGGCCATGTGGAGGGATTTCAACGCAAGGGTGGACTAGGAGCGAATGAAATTCGGCAAGCACGAGGGTGTGGGGGACTGGAACCTGGTGTGAGTTAGGATATGGGCAACTGGGACATGGATGAGCTCGTTGAGTAATCATCGGTGTGGGGGGAGGAGGGGGGGGGGGGTTAGCAGTCTGGAATATGGAAGATCATACGTGTGACCCTGATTTCTCTGTCTAATTCTGTCCAGTTTTCCAGCCGCAGCCTGAATCTATGTGCCAGTGCCGTTAGCCAAGAGGATCTGCACATTGTCACTGCAGACTGCAGCCTCTACTGCCGAGGAAACCCCGAGGTGGTGATAGCCAGGTATGCCAGTCAGCTAACCCAATGTCTGTAGGCCAAATCCTCTGTGATTGGCCACAAGCTATCTACTACTCTGCTGGCTAAGCTATGTTTCACAGTAAACAGTAGACAGGGCCTCATGGTAGCATGGTGGTTAGCATCAATGCTTCACAGCTCCAGGGTCCCAGGTTCGATTCCCGGCTGGGTCACTGTCTGTGTGTGTGGAGTCTGCAAGTCCTCCCTGTGTGTGCGTGGGTTTCCTCCGGGTGCTCCGGTTTCCTCCCACAGTCCAAAGATGTGCGGGTTAGGTGGATTGGCCATGCTAAATTGCCCGTAGTGTAAGGTTAATGGGGGGATTGTTGGGTTACGGGTATACGGGTTACGTGGGTTTAAGTAGGGTGATCATTGCTCGGCACAACATCGAGGGCTGAAGGGCCTGTTCTGTGCTGTACTGTTCTATGTTCTATGTAACAATATCACTCTTTAAGGGGCCAATGCTTTATTTGACTTCTCCCTTCCTCTCAATGCACTTTAATAAAACTTTGATTGATTCTGTGTGTTTCTCTTGTCCCCATATTTTCTTTCTCCTTCCTGTCAATATTTTAGTCCATCTTTGCTGCATTCTGAACCTACCCCGCTCTTCTGGCTTACCGCTGACCTTTGATGCTTAAATGTTTCCGCTTTCAACTTCATGCCCTCCTTAATTTCCTTGATTATCCGTGCTCCGTTCTGCTTCCCCCCTTCGAGTCTTTCCACCCTCATTGGGATGGATTTTCTGGGAGTCATAAGTTATCGCCCTAAATGTCTGCCCCTCTTCATCAATTGGCCCACCGACCAATCTATATGACCAGTCCACTTTGGCCAGAAGGCGGGAAATAGGGGCTGGTTCAGCACACTGGGCTAAATCGCTGGCTTTGAAAGCAGACCAAGCAGGCCAGCAGCACGGTTCGATTCCCGTACCAGCCTCCCCGAACAGGCGCCGGAATGTGGCGACTAGGGGTTTTTCACAGGAACTTCATTGAAGCCTACTCGTGACAATAAGTGATTTGCATTTCATTTCATTTCAAATTATAGGCCGGTTAGCCTGACTTCGGTCATTGGTAAGATTTTAGAGTCTGTTATTAAAGATGAGATCGCGAAGCACTTGGAAGTGCATGGTACAATAGGACTGAGTCAGCACGGCTTTGTCAAAGGGAGGTCGTGTCTGACAAATCTGTTAGAGTTCTTTGAGGAGGTAACAAGCAAGTTAGACAAAGGAGAACCAGTGGATGTGATTTATTTAGATTTCCAGAAGGCCTTTGTCAAGGTGCCGCATGGGAGACTGTTAAATAAGTTAAGAGCCCGTGGTGTTCAGGGTAAGATCCTGGCATGGATAGAGGATTGGCTGACTGGCAGAAGGCAGAGAGTGGGGATAAATGGGTCTATTTCAGGATGGCAGCCGGTGACTAGTGGTGTAGCTCAGGGGTCTGTGCTGGGACCACAACTTTTCACAATATACATTAATGATCTGGAAGAAGGTACTGAAGACACTGTTGCTAAGTTTGCAGGTGATACAAAGATCTGTAGAGGGACAGGTAGTATTGAGGAAGCAGGCAGGCTGCAGAAGGACTTGGACAGGCTAGGAGAGTGGGCAAAGAAATGGCAAATGAAATACAATGTGGAAAAGTGTGAGGTTAGGCACTTTGGAAGGAGAAATGGAGGCATAGAATATTTTCTAAATGGGGAAATATTTAGGAAATCAGAAGCACAAAGGGACTTGGGAATCCTTGTTCACGATTCTCTGCAGGTTAACGCGCAGGTTCAGTCGGCAGTTAGGAAGGCAAATGCAACGTTAGCATTCATGTCGAGAGGGCTAGAATACAAGACCAGTGATGTATGTCTGAGGCTGTATAAGGCTCTGGTCAGACCCCATTTGGAGCATTGTGAGCAGATCTGGGCTCCGTATCTAAGGAAGGATGTGCTGGCCTTGGAAAGGGTCCAGAGGAGGTTCACAAGAATGATTTTTGGAATGAAGAGCTTGTCGTATGAGGAACAGTTGACTCTGGGTCTGTACTCGGAGTTTAGAAGGATGAGGGGGGATCTTATTCAAACTTACAGGATACTGCGAGGCCTGGATAGAGTGGACGTGGAGAGGATATTTCCACTAGTAGGAAAAACTAGAACCAGAGGGCCCAGCCTCAGACTAAAGGGACAATCTTTTACAACAGAGATGAGGAGGAATTTCTTCAGCCAGAGGGTGGTGAATCTGTGGAACTCTTTGCCGCAGAAGGCTGTGGAGGCCAAATTACTGAGTGTCTTTAAGACAGAGGTAGATAGGTTCTTGATTAATAAGGGGGTCAGGGGTTACAGGGAGAAGGCAGGAGAATGGGGCTGAGAAACATATCAGCCATGATTGAATGGCGGAGCAGACTCGATGGGCCGAGTGGCCTAATTCTGCTCCTATGTCTTATGGTCTTAATTCCGTCCTCGCACCTTCGCAATTCCCCGAGCTCATCGCCAGCGAGGCGCCCATTCCTCACTTGGATCTCCTGGGTCTGCCTTCTCTTCCCCTCGGCCTTCCATTGTTCGCCGTCTTCGTCCAGCTCCTTGCCCCCTCCACCTGCCATTGTGAGGCCTCACCCCTCCCCCACATCCCCGTGTGCAGCCCTCCGCAGCCCTCGTTCCGCATTGTCCCACTTGGCTTTGGTGGATTGCCGCCTCCGCCCTGTTGTGTTCGATGATCGATGTCGAGCAAGGAATCTACCAAACGACTTGACTTGTCCAAACCAGGATCTTTATTGAATCACACGTGGTAAGATCACGATCTGTTACGCAGCAAGTTATCATGGAGTCACTTTGTACCCTCTGGAACATCACCCAGTGCGACCGTTCACCTGTACGTCTTACTACCATCTGCTGATGGCCCAATGTGCCCCCACTTATTTATTTATGTTTTTATAAATTTAGAGTACCCAGTTCCTTTTTTCCAATTAAGGGGCAATTTAGCGTGGCCAATCCACCTACCCTGCACATCTTTGGGTTGTGGGAGTGAGTCCCACGCAGACACGGGGAGAATCCCAGGACCCAGCTGGTCCCAGCCAGATGCTGGGGCCGGAATTCTCTGATATCCGGCGGGGCGGGTAACGGCGCCGAGCAGTGGCGTGAATCACTCTGCCGTCGGGCCGCTCGGAAGGTGCGGAATCCTCCGCACCTTCGGGGGTTAGGCCGACGCTGGAGTGGTTGGCACCGCACCAACCAGCGCCGAAGGGCCTCCGCCGGCCGGCGGGAGTTGGCACATGCACAGGAACTGGCGTGTTCACAGAACCGCTGGCGTGTTGCCTGCGTGTGTGCAGGGGGCTTCAACTCCGCGCCGGCCATGGCAAAGCTTTACACAGGCTGGCACGGGGGGGGGAAAGAGTGCCCCCACGGCACAGGCCCGCCCACAGATCGGTGGGCCCCGATTGCGGGCCAGACCACCGTGGGGGTCCTCCCCGGGGCCGGATCCCCCCGTGCCCCCCGCCCGCGAGGATTCCGCGGGCCGCCCTCAGAGCCACGTCCCGCCAGTACAGACCTGGTCTAATCCACGCTGGCGGGACTGGGCGGAAACGGGTGGCCGCTCGGCCCATCGAGGACCGGGGAATCGCCGGGGGGGGGGGGGGGGGCACAGCCAACGGCCCAGAAAACCGCATCCGAGAGTTCGACAGACGGCGTCGGAGTGGCGGGGCGGGATTCACGCCGCTCCCCGGCGATTCTCCGACCCGGCCCGGGGGGGTCGGAGAACCCAGTCGCTGAGCACCGTGTCCCAGAGGTAGGTGGACATTGGCGATGCAGAGCATGGCCCGCCCACATCTCTAACATTGCCAATTGTCCATTAGCAATAGCCTCCAGCTGCCATGGCCGGTGGGAGTTAGAGTGACCATCACCACGGACGGGGCTGTGTCAAGCTGGGTCGGACAGTTGGAGCTGACCCCGTGATGGCTATACATGATCCAGGGGACGGCATGCCTGACATGGGGGCGCAGACCCCCCCATCCCAGGGGTGACCCCCCCCCCCCCTCCCAAACGATGGTGGCCCAACCCCCTCCCCGACTGAGACCCCTCCCGCCTCCCTGGGGGCTCTCCCTACCGCCCCACTCCCAGGCTGGATACCTGATATCGAAGATGGCTACTCACCTCCTTGGACACCCCCCCCCCCCCCCCCCCCCCCCCCAAGCCAGCTTCACATTTTAAATTGGGGTATTAAACAACGCCTGCGTTGACCGCTCGCTGGGGAGGCCGTTCGAATGGGGGTCCTTCCCATTAATGGGATGGAGATTGGTGATTCTTGGCTTCTTGCCAAGTCGCAACGGGATCCGCATGTCGGCAATGGGAGCGGGCAGTTAGACCGGAAAGCAATCGGCACTCTGCGCCCTTCCCGATTTCGCTATCTAACTGTCCTGCTCGCTCTCTCGCCTGGCGGGACGTGGCTGATAGATCACACCTTTGCTTCCTGTTTGCCAACTGTTTCTCTACCAACCTCAATACACTACTCCCTGTTGTCTTTCCTGTGGCTCTGTTCCAATTATGGCAGTCAGTGAGTTTGCCCTCCTTTCTTTTGTTATCTATGTTCTAATGCTCAGAGCCAGGTATCAGTGATACCACCACAAGGTTCAACCAGCTATCCATCAAAGAGCCAAACACCAGTTAGTTCAAGGTCAAGGGGACTTTATTTACACACAATTAATCATGCAACATAAACATTACGAGTTAACTACACCTATCGACTAAGACAACCTGTACTTAACGTCAGGCACCCGGCTTAGATCAGAGGACCAGGGGCTGCTGTCCGATTCTGGATCTATCAAGTCTGGAGAAGTAACTGCTGCTCAGCTGGGCTCATCCGTCTGGTAGCGAGCATTGAACTTGGACTTGCTTCTGGTGTTGCTGCGATTGGAGATGGACGTTGCTGGGGCGCCAGGTCCAAAAGAGGATGAACATGTGGCGGACTCTCTTCTTATGCTTGGGAGCTTTCGCCCTTTTGGGCGGTCCTTCAGTTTGGACCCCACTAATTGGGTGATTCCTGATCACTCTGTTTGATTTCGAACCAATAAATGGGCGGGTGTCTGGATGGCTGGGCGTGTCCCAAGCGGTCACTGACCCCGTTGTTTACGCTTCCCTAGTACAGGGAGTGGCGCTGAAATGTCTGGGATTGTCCCGGTCGCTCGAGTACCAGTCCTTTGTCTGGCGGAGATGGGCCATCAAAATGCTAATCGGTGGGGGTTTCGATACCGTCTGGATTCCTCATTCAGGCTCTGAGCCAGCCTGAATCTCGCATTGTCCATTTTACCCACTATGCTTTGCAACCTTCCCTGTTCCTGGTTGTAAGTGGCCATCCCCCACCCTCCCCAACCCCAACCCCCCACCCTACCCCTCATTAAGGAAGTCTCAACATTGGGCATTTAGAAACAGGTAAAGTCAGCGGGTGGGATCGTCCTTCCCTCCAGCCGGCCAATGGGGCGTGTGCTGCCGGCGAAACGGACGATCCCGCCGACGGAAAATCGAGCCCAACAAGGTCTTATGAAAGGGCAACCGCGCTTGAGAAATAGAGGATGTGACTGGCCCGGTAGATAAAGGAGAACCTGTGGATGTAGTGGACAGTAAATTAACTTTGTGTTATTATTGCCGCTCGCCCAATTGGAATTCTCCAATAACCAGGGGCGGAATTCTCCTACCCCCCGGGGGGGTCGGAGAATCGCCCGGTGCCGGCGTCAATCCCGCCCCCGCCGTGGCCTGAATTCTCCGCCACCCGGGAATCGGCGGGGGTGGGAATCGCGCCGTGCCGGTCGACCCCCGCTCCCCGCCGGGACCCCCCCTCCACGCCGGGTCCCCCCCTCCCCGCCGGGACCCCCCCCGCCCCGCAGGGACCCCCCCCCCCCCCCGCAGGGACCCCCCCCGCCCCGCCGGGACCCCCCTCGCCCCGCAGGGAGCCCCCCCCCCCCCCGCAGGGACCCCCCCCGCAGGGACCCCCCCCGCCCCGCAGGGACCCCCCCGCCCCGCAGGGACCCCCTCCGCCCCGCAGGGACCCCCCCCCGCAGGGACCCCCCCCCCGCAGGGACCCCCCCGCCCCGCAGGGACCCCCCCCCCGCCCCGCAGGGACCCCCCCCGCAGGGACCCCCCGCCCCTCCCCGCATGAACCCCCCCCCCGCAGGGACCCCCCCGCCCCGCCCCACAGGGACCCCCTCTCCCCGCCCCGTAGGGACCCCCCCCCGCAGGACCCCCGCCCACAGGGACCCCCCTGCCCCGCAGGGACCCCCCCCACCCCACCCCGCAGGGACCCCCCGCCCCGCAGGGACCCCCGCCCCGCAGGGACCCACCCCGCCCCGCAGGGACCCACCCCGCCCCGCAGGGACCCCCCCGCCCTGCAGGGACCCCCCCCGCCCCACCGGGACCCCCCGCCCCGCAGGGACCCCCCGCCCCGCCGGGACCCCCCGCCCCGCAGGGACCCCCCCCCCCCCCGCCCCGCCGGTAGGGGAGAATCCCGGCCCAGATGTTCTGCTGATATGAATCATCACTGCCACGTCAGAAGCAATCACAAAGTTATCCGGAACCCGGACCTTTATTCTATAATGATACTTTAACTTATGTTTTCAACTACCGTTGAAGGTTAGCGGCAAAGAGAATAGAGTCCTTTACTTCCTGAGTCCTCCCATTTACCTCACGCTACAGGTATCGATTTGTATTCCTTGGTAAACGGGGCGCTCCGTCGGGCGGCATTTTCGACGAACCGCCCGTTTCCCCGCGCCTGCCGGAGAATAATAATAATCGCTTATTTTCATGAGTGGGCACTGGGAAGTTTTTTGTAAGATGGTGAATTTGAATTGAGACAAACGAAGACTGTGAGTTGCCATCCTTTTTCACACACTGCCTGTTGTCCAGCTCATCACCTTCATCAGAAGCATTATGATGTCACGATGTCCTCATTGCAAGCTGGCGGCAGCATCAGTTTGAGCAGCTGCCTGCAACCCAGCATCTGGCTGCATAGAATGCGGCGATTGTCAGACTGACACCAGGAGAGGGTTGATCAGGCCTCTGCGATCGTCCTACCCGGCCCCCCGGTCAATGCTGGCCGCCCCGGATTAGCGGCGGCCATCCTTCAGGGCATCTCCAAAGGTAAATTTCTGGCTTGACTTCGCCAGCGCTTCGGGGAGACGGACGGGAGCTTGGCGAAGGGGCAGAGGAGACCCCCCCCCCCCCCCCCCCCCCCCCCCCCCCCCACCGAAACGCTGCCGCAGAAACCGGAGGGTTGCTGGCCCTCGCAGCAGGGAAGGCTGGGAGGAGGTTTAAGAGGGACCATCAAAACGATGGAGGGATTTGATTGAGTAGGCGGGTTCTACTGGCACGAGGGCTGTTAACGAGAGGGCACAGATTTCAGATAATTGGCAAAGGACCCAGGAGTGAGATGAGGTGGATTTATTTTCTCATGAATTGTTGGGATGTGAGATAAAGAACGAAGAACGAAGCAACACAGGAAAAGGCCCTTCGGCCCTCCAAGCCTGTGCCGACCATGCTACCTGCCTGAACTAGAGCTGTCTGCATTTACGGAGTCGGTATCCTTCCATTCCCACCCTATTCACAATAACAATAATAATGGCGGTTAAAGCAGTGTAGGCTTTGGAATTATGCTGTCCAGCCTCATGTCTATACGTTTACATCAGTAAATGTAATGATCTGGTGTTAGTATCAAACACTCCCAGGTCAACAAGAACTCAGGGTTAGATACAGAGGAAAATTCACAGTCCCCATCAAACACTCCCAGGACAGGTACAGCACGGGGTTAGATACAGAGTAAAGCTCCCTCTACACTGTCCCCATCAAACACTCCCAGGACAGGTACAGCACGGGGTTAGATACAGAGTAAAGCTCCTTCTACACTGTCACCATCAAACACTCCCAGGACAGGTACAGCACGGAGTTAGATACAGAGTAAAGCTCGCTCTACACTGTCCCCATCAAACACTCCCAGGACAGGTACAGCACGGGGTTAGATAGAGAGTTAAGCTCCCTCTACACTGTCCCCATCAAACACTCCCAGGACAGGTACAGCACGGGGTTAGATACAGAGTAAAGCTCCCTCTACACTGTCCCATCAAACACTCCCAGGACAGGTACAGCACGGGGTTAGATACAGAGTAAAGCTCCCTCCACACTGTCCCCATCAAACACTCCCAGGATAGGTACAGCACGGTGTTAGATACAGAGTAAAGCTCCTGTCCCCATCAAACACTCCAAGGACAGGTACAGCACGGGGTCAGATACAGAGTAAAGCTCCCTCTACACTGTCCCCATCAAACACTCCCAGGACAGGTACAGCACGGGGTTAGATACAGAGTAAAGCTCCCTCTACACTGTCCCCATCAAACACTCCAAGGACAGGTGCAGCACGGGGTTAGGTACAGAGTAAAGCTCCCTCTACACTGTCCCCATCAAACACTCCCAGGACAGGTACAGCACGGTGTTAGATACAGAGTAAAGCACCCTCTACACTGTCCCCATCAAACACTCCCAGGACAGATACAGCACGGGGTTAGATACAGAGTAAAGCTCCTTCTACACTGTCCCCATCAAACACTCCCAGGACAGGTACAGCACGGGGTTAGATACAGAGTAAAGCTCCCTCTACACTGTCCCCATCAAACACTCCCAGGACAGGTACAGCACGGGGTTAGATACAGAGTAAAGCTCCCTCTACACTGTCCCCATCAAACACTCCCAGGACAGGTACAGCATTGGGTTAGATACAGAGTAAAGCTCCCTCTACACTGTCACCATCAAACACTCCCAGGACAGGTACAGCACGGAGTTAGATACAGAGTAAAGCTCGCTCTACACTGTCCCCATCAAACACTCCCAGGACAGGTACAGCACGGGGTTAGATAGAGAGTTAAGCTCCCTCTACACTGTCCCCATCAAACACTCCCAGGACAGGTACAGCACGGGGTTAGATACAGAGTAAAGCTCCCTCTACACTGTCCCATCAAACACTCCCAGGACAGGTACAGCACGGGGTTAGATACAGAGTAAAGCTCCCTCCACACTGTCCCCATCAAACACTCCCAGGATAGGTACAGCACGGTGTTAGATACAGAGTAAAGCTCCTGTCCCCATCAAACACTCCAAGGACAGGTACAGCACGGGGTCAGATACAGAGTAAAGCTCCCTCTACACTGTCCCCATCAAACACTCCCAGGACAGGTACAGCACGGGGTTAGATACAGAGTAAAGCTCCCTCTACACTGTCCCCATCAAACACTCCAAGGACAGGTGCAGCACGGGGTTAGGTACAGAGTAAAGCTCCTTCTACACTGTCCCCATCAAACACTCCCAGGACAGGTACAGCACGGTGTTAGATACAGAGTAAAGCACCCTCTACACTGTCCCCATCAAACACTCCCAGGACAGATACAGCACGGGGTTAGATACAGAGTAAAGCTCCCTCTACACTGTCCCCATCAAACACTCCCAGGACAGGTACAGCACGGGGTTAGATACAGAGTAAAGCTCCCTCTACACTGTCCCCATCAAACACTCCCAGGACAGGTACAGCACGGGGTTAGATACAGAGTAAAGCTCCCTCCACACTGTCCCCATCAAACACTCCCAGGACAGGTACAGCACGGGGTTAGATACAGAGTAAAGCTCCCTCTACACTGTCCCCATCAAACACGGCCAGGACAGGCACAGCACGGGGTTAGATACAGAGTAAAGCTCCCTCTACACTGTCCCCATCAAACACTCCCAGGACAGGTAGAGCACGAGGTTAGATAGAGAGTAAAACTCCCTCTACACTGTCCCCATCAAACACTCCCAGGACAGGTACAGCACGGGGTTAGATACAGAGTAAAGCTCCCTCTACACTGTCCCCATCAAACACTCCCAGGACAGGTACAGCACGGGGTTAGATACAGAGTAAATCTCCCTCTACACTGTCCCCATCAAACACTCCCAGGACAGGTACAGCACGGGGTTAGATACAGAGTAAAGCTCCCTCCACACTTTCCCCATCAAACACTCCCAGGGCAGGTACAGCACGGGGTTAGATACAGAGTAAAGCTCCCTCCACACTGTCCCCATCAAACACTCCCAGGACAGGTACAGCACAGGGTTAGATACAGAGTAAAGCTCCCTCTACACTGTCCCCATCAAACACTCCCAGGGCAGGTACAGCACGGGGTTAGATACAGAGTAAAGCTCCCTCTACACTGTCCCCATCAAACACTCCCAGGACAGGTACAGCACGGGGTTAGATACAGAGTAAAGCTCCCTCTACACTGTCCCCATCAAACACTCCCAGGACAGGTACAGCACGGGGTTAGATACAGAGTAAAGCTCCCTCTACACTGTCCCCATCAAACACTCCCAGGACAGGTACAGCACGGGGTTAGATACAGAGTAAAGCTCCCTCTACACTGTCCCCATCAAACACTCCAAGGACATGTACAGCACGGGGTTAGATACAGAGTAAAGCTCCCTCTACACTGTCCCCATCAAACACTCCCAGGACAGGTACAGCACGGGGTTAGATACGGAGTAAGGCTCCCTCTACACTGTCCCCATCAAACACTCCCAGGACAGGTACAGCACGGGGTTAGATACAGAGTAAAGCTCCCTCATCACTGTCCCCATCAAACACTCCCAGGACAGGTACAGCACGGGGTTAGATACAGTGTGGGCCGAGTCTTACGAAAAATGGTGACGTGCCAGTCCTGGCGAGTGATAGAACCATCAATTCACCAGACACGTGTTTCTGATATGAATCTAGGCTTTAATCGACTTACTGCAGAGCCAGCCTGTTACCCGTTGATGAACTCTCAATGAACTGCAGGCTGACTCCCCCCCCGCCCCCCCCCTCCCCCACCCCCCCCCCTCCCCCCCCCCCACCACCCTCACCACCCTCGTCCACCCCCCAACCCCTACTCCTGTCAGACTTTGCCACTTCCCCCAGTGTGGTCTCTGAGTAACGAGGCGGGAGTCCCTTCAGGTCGGCTCAGCTGTACCGTGCATTGGGGAGACTGTCGTTCCCAGAAATGGGCGCTCAACACATTTATCCTCCGTTATTCCTGTCTGCCTAAATCCGGGAACAAATCAACCGACTTTAGCAAGAAGGGTGTAATAGAGCGATAAAATAGATGAAGAAGGAATCGCAAAATGGTCACAAGGAGGCCATTCAGCCCTTTGTCTCTGTACCGGCCCTCTGAAGGAGCAATTCACCTTGTGACACTTGCCTGCCTTTCCCGCTGCGGGTTATTCCTTTTCAGACAATAATCCTGTTCGCTCCCAAATGTCTCAGTTAACCCTGACCCCACCACATTCCCAGGCAGTGCGTTCCAAATCCTCACTGTGCCCAAAAGGTTTCACCTCAGGTCACCATTGCTTCTTTTGTTAATTATCTTCAATCTTGTGCTCTCCAACCCTCCCATCAATGGGAACCATTTCCCCCCCTCGACCCTCTCCAGATTCCACACTTCTATCAAATCTCCTCTCAACTTTCCCTTCTCCACGGAGAACAATCCCAACTTCTCCGACCTATCCACATAACTGAAGTTTCTCACCCCGGGTACCATTCTCGTGAATGGTAAACCTGCTCAGAATATAAAAACAGACAGTAAAAGTTTTTACAAATATATAAAACAAAAAAGAGTGGCTAAGGTAAATATTGGTCCTTTAGAGGATGAGAAGGGAGTTTTAATAATGGGAAATGAGGAAATGGCTGAGGAACTGAACAGGTTTTTTGGGTCGGTCTTCACAGTGGAAGACACAAATAACATGCCAGCGACTGATAGAAATGAGGCTATGACAGGTGAGGACCTTGAGAGGATTGTTATCACTAAGGAGGGAGTGATGGGCAAGCTAATGGGGCTAAAGGTAGACAAGTCTCCTGGCCCTGATGGAATGCATCCCAGAGTGCTAAAAGAGATGGCTAGGGAAATTGCAGATGCACTAGTGATAATTTACCGAAATTCACTAGACTCTGGGGTGGTCCCGGTGGATTGGAAATTAGCAAACGTGACGCCACTGTTTAAAAAAGGAGGTAGGCAGAAAGCAGGAAATTATAGGCCAGTGAGCTTAACTTCGGTAGTAGGGAAGATGCTGGAATCTATCATCAAGGAAAAAATAGCGAGGCATCTGAATAGAAATTGTCCCATTGGGCAGACGCAGCATGGGTTCATAAAGGGCAGGTCGTGCCTAACTAATTTAGTGAAATTTTTTGAGGACATTACTAGTGCAGTAGATAACGGGGAGCCGATGGATGTGGTATATCTGGATTTCCAGAAAGCCTTTGACAAGGTGCCACACAAAAGGTTGCTGCATAAGATAAAGATGCATGGCATTAAGGGTAAAGTAGTAGCATGGATAGAGGATTGGTTAATTAATAGAAAGCAAAGAGTTGGGATAAATGGGTGTTTCTCTGGTTGGCAATCAGTAGCTAGTGGTGTCCCTCAGGGATCCATGTTGGGCCCACAATTGTTCACAATTTACATAGATGATTTGGAGTTGGGGACCAAGGGCAATGTGTCCAAGTTTGCAGATGACACTAAGATGAGTGGTAAAGTGAAAAGTGCAGAAGATACTGGAAGCCTGCAGAGGGATTTGGATAGGTTAAGTGAATGGGCTAGGGTCTGGCAGATGGAATACAATGTTGACAAATGTGGGGTTATCCATTTTGGTAGGAATAACAGCAAAAGGGATTATTATTTAAATGATAAAATATTAAAGCATGCCGCTGTGCAGAGAGACCTGGGTGTGCTAGTGCATGAGTCACAGAAAGTTGGTTTACAGGTGCAACAGGTGATTAAGAAGGCAAATGGAATGTTGTCCTTCATTGCTAGAGGGATGGAGTTTAAGACGAGGGAGGTTATGTTGCAATTGTATAAGGTGTTAATGAGGCCACACCTGGAGTATTGTGTTCAGTTTTGGTCTCCTTACTTGAGAAAGGACGTACTGGCGCTGGAGGGTGTGCAGAGGAGATTCACTAGGTTAATCCCAGAGCTGAAGGGTTGGATTATGAGGAGAGGTTGTGTAGACTGGGACTGTACTCGTTGGAATTTAGAAGGATGAGGGGGGATCTTATAGAAACATATAAAATTATGAAGGGAATAGATAGGATAGATGAGGGCAGGTTGTTTCCACTGGCGGGTGAAAGCAGAACTAGGGGGCATAACCTCAAAATAAGGGGAAGTAGATTTAGGACTGAGTTTAGGAGGAACTTCTTCACCCAAAGGGTTGTGAATCTATGGAATTCCTTGTCCAGTGAAGCAGTTGAGGCTCCTTCATTAAATGTTTTCAAGATAAAGATAGATATTTTTTTGAAGAATAAAGGGATTAAGGGTTATGGTGTTCGGGCCGGAAAGTGGAGCTGAGTCCACAAAAGATCAGCCATGATCTAATTGAATGGCGGAGCAGGCTCGAGGGGCCAGATGGCCGACTCCTGCTCCTAGTTCTTATGTTCTTATGTTCTTATGTTTTCTGGTTGGCAATCAGTAGCTAGTGGTGTCCCTCAGGGATCCGTGTTGGGCCCACAATTGTTCACAATTTACATAGATGATTTGGAGTTGGGGACCAAGGGCAATGTGTCCAAGTTTGCAGATGACACTAAGATGAGTGGTAAAGGGAAAAGTGCAGAGGATACTGGAAGTCTGCAGAGGGATTTGGATAGGTTAAGTGAATGGGCTAGGGTCTGGCAGATGGAATACAATGTTGACAAATGTGAGGTTATCCATTTTGGTGGGAATAACAGCAAACGGGATTATTATTTAAACGATAAAATATTAAAGCATGCCGCTGTGCAGAGAGACCTGGGTGTGCTAGTGAATGAGTCGCAAAAAGTTGGTTTACAGGTGCAACAGGTGATTAAGAAGGCAAATGGAGTTTTGTCCTTCATTGCTAGAGGGATGGAGTTTAAGACTAGGGAGGTTATGCTGCAATTGTATAAGGTGTTAGTGAGGCCACACCTGGAGTATTGTGTTCAGTTTTGGCTGTCAGCTATTAAAGCAATACTAAAGACACAAAATGGTTGAACTAGCCACATTCTGAACAATAAGCTACAAACTGTGTAAACTACCTCATGAGAACCCAGGGAGTGTTTCTACAGTCGCTGATAACAGCTTCACAGAAGAAGAAATGCTCTGTATCCTTGATAAGCTCAAGGACCTCAGCTGCAGACAGGACATCGTTATGTTAGTTTTGAATGACTTCTGTACGAAGTTAGGGGCGGGTAAGACGACACCCACTTGAACCATATATGTGATAACTGGGATGCTAAGAAAATTGCAATGAAGTGAGACGCGAATATAGTTAATTGATTGTATGTAATTGAGAAAACAACTATTCCCGCCCCTTGAATCTGTATATTAACCCGTGTGAGCCTTAGCTGAAGTGAGGAAAGGGAGTGGAGCCTCAGGCCTTTTCTCCCAGAATTCTGATATAAGAAACTGCTTTTTTTACTTATACTCAGGCCTTTGTGTGAATATTTTCACCTCGAACAGGGCCGGCGCAGAGAAGGGAGTCACTGCTCATGTGCGCGTTAGCGCTGGTCCCACTACGCATGCGCGGACCCCGCAGAGCCCTGTTGACGCCGGGATCAGCAGCTGGAGCGGCGTGGGCCATTCCAGTGCCGTGCTGGCCCCCCCTGTAGGGGGCCAGAATTGCTGATCCTGAGGCCGCGACGGCGTTTCCCACAGCGTCAACACTTCGCCTCAGGGTCAGAGAACCCCGCCTCAGGACACCACACCCCAGGAAGGAAATAGTGATTGTGGAGGGGGGGCATGAGGGTTTCAGCAGAATGATCCCGGGGTTAAAAGGGTTTAAATGTCGGAAAGGACTTGCATTGTAGACGAGATGTGTACTTGCAGGCACAGCAAGCAATTAGGAAGGCCGTGTGCTGGCCTTGACTGAGGGAAGACTTGGGTACAGGAGCAATCTGTATGTGTACAGGGCATTACTGAGACACCACCTAGAGTGATGGATCTCTGTATCTATTCGGAACCCTGGATGTCCGTTACCCCTTCTCTGTTCCCAAATAATAGAGGTCCCCCGTGCTTTTTGTCAAAGTCCACTTGTACTGTATTTGCCAGCAGTGCCACTAGTAAACTTCAATTTCAATACAATATTTCGGAAGATCCGACGAGCCTTGCAACGAGCCAGTCAGATTGATTGCCTTTAGCGAATACAGTGTTTGAACTTTCATTCGACTACAGATGGTGGTAATTCCTCAAATCATAATACACAGGGTAACATAACTGTGTGACTTAAACAAAAGAAAGATGGCGATTAGCAAAAGCAGGCAGCAAAGAAATAGGTTTCAGAAATTTGGACAGAGTGATTCTGAAATTAGTTTTTCCATCCCGGGAAGTGATTCTTAAGGAGATTATTATCTCAAGGTCTGGCCTTCTTTTTACTTCTGATTGGCTTTAACTAATTTATAATTCACTCAATTCGGCCAAACTGCCTGCCCGTCAATTTAAGGGATATATGTATTTAAATATCTTTCCCATAGCATTGCTTGCCAATTTTCCAAATTATCCACACCTGCATCTATCATGAATTTGAAAAACACAGTTTTCGCTCAGGAATTATATCTCTAGACTGGCTGTTTCCATAGCAACGGGACTACTCGTACTGGGCCCACCGCCCAGTTTTTAACCATACAATGGGGCCTTTTAGCTAGTTGACGTCAATGACCTCGCAGTCTCAAGCGGCTTGCAAAATATTAAACTTAAGAAAGAAATTGGAGAGTATGACCTGGATTTAACCCTTAGTGGGTTCCCATCTATTTGTGGCACTGAAGTTAAGCTTATGATTATGGTTAATTATTCTTAATGAGTTCTCAATCAAACCTCTATCATCTCCCCTTACTCCCGTGGTTATAGCTGACTAGAAAAGTCGATTTCTATCAGAAAGGATGTACTTGGGAATGTTACCAAACGGATTCCTGGGTTGGCGTATGAGGAGAAATTGGGTCAACTGGGCCTTTATTCATTGGAGTTTAGAAGAACGAGAGGGGATCTAATTGAAACGTATGAAATTGGGTCAGGTCTGGGACATACGGGGTGCAGGGATGAAGTTTCCTCTGACTGGGGGGGGGGGTGGGGTGGGACAAGGGGGGGGTCACAGTCTCAGGGTACGGGGTGGGCCATTTTGGACGGAGTTGAGGAGAATTTCCCCACTCCGAGAGTGGGGAACGTGTGGAATTCTCCACCACAGGATGCTGTGGCGGCCAAACCACTGAATTAATTTGAGAAGGAAATAGCCGTCTAGACTAGAAGGACGTCAAGGGGAGCGTGGTGTTGCGTTAGAGGATATCCATGATCATAATTGTAGAAGGGTCAGGTGACAATAACTGGCTACCAGGACATAACAACAGTAGATGTTTATTTTTTTTTAAAATATTTTTATTCTCCTTTTTCACATTTTCTTCCAAATTTATACCCAACAACAACAAACAATGAGCGAATGCACAGGAGATGTTCATTGACACTCTTTGAGTCACTCTTACACGCTGTGTGTCTGCTCACGCTCTGGGAGAACTCCTCCTCTCCTGATACGCGACCCCTTTCTGTACGCGGGTCACCCCAACGTCCACGTGACCACCCGATCTACATCGGTTTAAGTTGGGACAACCGTCAGTACTGAGGGGTAACACTGTCGGAGAATAGTCAGAAATATAAACAATACTGTAAAATTAAACAGGGCTGATAACTCAATAACACATTGCTATTTCTGTGGAAACAGCCAGTCTAGAGATATAGGGCGAGATTCTCCCAAAACGGGAGAAATCGTAAAGCTGCCGTAAAACCCGGGCGGGTTTTACGGCAGCGCGCCCCTTCCCGACGGGGGACCGATTCTGGTCCCCGGTCGGGGCTAGCAGCCCGACGCCGTAGGCTCCGGCAAGACGGGCTTAACGAAAATCGTTAAGCCCGCTTGCCGGAGTTAGCGCCGGCTGACGCGTCATATGACGTCAGCCGCGCATGCGCAGTTTTGGAAGACTCCAACCCGCGCATGCGCGGGTGACGTCATCGCGTTTTTGCGCGAAACCCGCGCATGCGCGGGCCGGGTTGCCCCTCAGCCGCCCCGCGAATGGATACTGCGGGGCGGCGGAAGGACAAGTAGTGCGCGGGCATCGGGCCCGCTGCCCGCGATCGGTGCCCACCGATCGCGGGCCCATGGCACCCTTGGCACGGCCGTGGTACGGCCGTGCCAATCGGTGCCATGGTTATTAATAGCGAGTTTGTGACGCCGTTTTTACGAACGGCCAGACCAGGTGTGTTTGCCGTTCGTAAAAACGGCGGAAAGGGCTGGGACTTCGGCCCATCTAACAGCTGAGAATCGCTGCCGGCCGTAAAAAAACGGCGGCAGCGATTCGGGTCGGGACTTCGGCGGGGGGAGGGAGAATAGCGGGAGGGCTGCAAAAATGTCGGGAAGGCCCTCCCGCTATTCTCCCACCCGTCGTGGGGGGCGGAGAATTTCGCCCAGAGTTTCTGGGCACAAACTGTGCATTATGAATTGAATAATTACCACGATCTGTAATCGAATGAAAACTCAGCCACTGTATTCGCGAAAGACAATCAACATGCAGGATACTGATTGAGCTACTGCAGCCTTCGCGTTGCTCATCATGTGTTGCCTCCCCCCCCCCCCCCCCCCCCCACTTTAAAAACAAACTCCATTTGCAATCTAGTTCATCGTATTGCCCCAGAACCTTGGCCAGAATTCTCCGGTTGCTGAGATACACTTTTCCCGCCGGCAGATCACCGCCGGCAGCAGATTTCTTGGTGGCTTGGGATGGTTCCGATGGGAAATCCCATTGACGAGCGGCAGGAAGACACATTCCCGCCGCCAGTGATCACCGCGCGGCCGAGAAACACGCGGTTCGGGGGACCGGAGAATCCGGACTCTTGCGTTTGGTTGACTCATGCACCCCGAGTTGGCCGCTTTCCGGGGCCCACATTCCGGCGCCTGTCCGGGGGAGGCTGGCACGAGGCTGCACCCCGAGTAGGCCGCTTTCCGGGGCCCACATTCCGGCGCCTGTCCGGGGGAGGCTGGCACGAGGCTGCACCCCGAGTAGGCCGCTTTCCGGGGCCCACATTCCGGCGCCTGTCCGGGGACACTGGCACGAGGCTGCACCCCGAGTAGGCCGCTTTCCGGGGCTCGCAGAACCGGCGCCTGTCCGGGGGAGGCTGGCACGAGGCTGCACCCCGAGTAGGCCGCTTTCCGGGGCCCACATTCCGGCGCCTGTCCGGGGAGGCTGGTACGAGGCTGCACCCCGAGTAGGCCGCTTTCCGGGGGCCTGCAGAACCAGCGCCTGTCCGGGGAGGCTGGTACGAGGCTGCACCCCGAGTAGGCCGCTTTCCGGGGCCCACATTCCGGCTCCTGTCCGGGGAGGCTGGTACGAGGCTGCACCCCGAGTAGGCCGCTTTCCGGGGCTCGCAGAACCTGCGCCTGTCCGGGGAGGCTGGCACGAGGCTGCACCCCGAGTAGGCCGCTTTCCGGGGCCCACATTCCGGCACCTGTCCGGGGACACTGGCACGAGGCTGCACCCCGAGTAGGCCGCTTTCCGGGGGCCGCCGAACCGGCGCCTGTCCGGGGAGGCTGGTACGAGGCTGCACCCCGAGTAGGCCGCTTTCCGGGGGCCTGCAGAACCAGCGCCTGTCCGGGGAGGCTGGCACGAGACTGCACCCCGAGTAGGCCGCTTTCCGGGGCCCACATTCCGGCGCCTGTCCGGGGGAGGCTGGCACGAGGCTGCACCCCGAGTTGGCCGCTTTCCGGGGCCCACATTCCGGCGCCTGTCCGGGGGAGGCTGGCACGAGGCTGCACCCCGAGTAGGCCGCTTTCCGGGGCCCACATTCCGGCGCCTGTCCGGGGAGGCTGGTACGAGGCTGCACCCCGAGTAGGCCGCTTTCCGGGGGCCGCAGAACCGGTGCCTGTCCGGGGAGGCTGGTACGAGGCTGCAACCCGAGTAGGCCGCTTTCCGGGGGCCACATTCCTGCGCCTGTCCAGGGAGGCTGGTACGAGGCTGCACCCCGAGTAGGCCGCTTTCCGGGGCCCACATTCCGGCGCCTGTCCAGGGGAGGCTGGCACGAGGCTGCACCCCGAGTAGGCCGCTTTCCGGGGCTCGCAGAACCTGCGCCTGTCCGGGGGAGGCTGGCACGAGGCTGCACCCCGAGTAGGCCGCCTTCCGGGGGCCGCAGAACCGGCACCTGTCCGGGGAGGCTGGTACGAGGCTGCACCCCGAGTAGGCCGCCTTCCGGGGGCCACATTCCTGCGCCTGTCCAGGGAGGCTGGTACGAGGCTGCACCCCGAGTAGGCCGCTTTCCGGGGCCCACATTCCGGCGCCTGTCCAGGGGAGGCTGGCACGAGGCTGCACCCCGAGTAGGCCGCTTTCCGGGGCTCGCAGAACCTGCGCCTGTCCGGGGGAGGCTGGCACGAGGCTGCACCCCGAGTAGGCCGCCTTCCGGGGGCCGCAGAACCGGCACCTGTCCGGGGAGGCTGGTACGAGGCTGCACCCCGAGTAGGCCGCCTTCCGGGGGCCACATTCCTGCGCCTGTCCGGGGAGGCTGGTACGAGGCTGCTACCCCGAGTAGGCCGCTTTCCGGGGGCCGCAGAACCGGCGCCTGACCCGATTCCTTGCGGGAAAAGAGATTCTCCGCCCCAGCGCCGGCCGCGATTTTGGCGTCGGGGTGCGGAGAAGCCATCCCCCTCTGAGTGTTCCAGGTGTACCCTCATCAAAGCAAGACTGGCTAAGGCGGTAAATGGGGTTGGGATACAGATCAGCCATGATCTAACTGGATGGCGGTTTGGGGCCGAATGGCCGCCTTCTGTCCCCTGAATCTATGTTTATTTTTATTTTTAAAGCTGCCAAGTGGAACAGGGAATGCACAACCAGCTGACAAGTCAGTTTACCAGGAAATGGGCCATGGACACCCCTTCGTTTCGGGTAAGTCCAAACTCCATGTTCTATGTTCTATAATAGTGTAGGTCAGATAGGCTTCAGATGGTTTCACAGGTCGGCGCAACATCGAGGGCCGAAGGGCCCGTACTGCGCTGTAATGTTCTATGTTCCATTGCAGCCGTCCGCAGCCAGAGGATCTGCCTTGGCGGTAACACGTTTATATTTTCTCTCTCCCCCCTCCCCCCCTCCCCCCCACTTCACTCCGCAGACCTCCGAGCTGTCCAGCACGATGGTAACCAGGGGGCACTCACACCGAGCCGAGCGGATCCTGGGGCCGAGTGTCTCCGTGCTGCAGGGGGAGAGGAGGAGCTGGGACATGCATTCCGACAGCCCGATATGGAGCCAACTGCGCAACAGAATGAACACCCGGGGGCGGTCAGACTCGCTAGAGTCCAGAGGGAAGACGGCAGCATCAAAAGGTGAGTTGGAGGATCGGAACATATTGGCGGCGAATATAATCTTCACGGCACAGATCCACCCAGCTATTTACTCACCAGCGCAATCTGTAGTCAACTGAAATGATGGTATAGCTTTGCCTTTCACACGTGGGCAAGGGGTTAGAACAAAGAACAATACAGCCCAGGAACAGGCCCTTCGGCCCTCCCAGCCTGTACCGGTCATGATACCAATCTTGGCCAAAACCCTCAGCACTCCCTCGTGCCGAATCCCTCTATACCCGTCCTATCCATGTCTTTGTCAAGATGCCTTATGAACGCCGTTAATGTATCTGCTTCCACAACCTCCCCTGGCGACGCGTTCCAGGCACTCACCACCCTCTGCGTAAAAAACCTGCCGCGCACATCTCCTCTATGGGCAGCACGGTAGCATGGTGGATGGCATAAATGCTTCACAGCTCCAGGGTCCCAGGTTCCATTCCCGGCTGGGTCACTGTCTGTGCGGAGTCTGCACGTCCTCCCCGTGTGTGCGTGGGTTTCCTCCGGGTGCTCCGGTTTCCTCCCACAGTCCAAAGATGTGCGGGTTAGGTGGATTGGCCATGCTAAGTTGCCCGTAGTGTCCTAAAAAGTAAGGTTGGGGGGGGGGGGGTTATTGGGTAACGGGTATAGGGTGGATACGTGGGTTTGAGTAGGGTGATCATTGCTCGGCACAACATCGAGGGCCGAAGGGCCTGTTCTGTGCTGTACTGTTCTATGTTCTATGTTCTAAACTTTGCCCCACGGACCTCAAACCTATGCCCCCTGGTGACTGATCCCTCCACCCTGGGAAAGAGTGCCTGCCCATCCACTGTATCCATGCCCCTCATAATCTTGTCAATCAGGTCACCCCTCGACCTCTATCATTCCAATGTAAACAGTCCGAGTCTATTCAGCCCCTCCGCATAGCTAACACCCTCCATACCAGGCAACATCCTGGTAAACCTCCTCTGCACCCTCTCCAAAGCCTCCACATCCTTCTGGTAGTGTGGCGACCAGAATTATGCCCAATATTCCAAGTGCTAATTCTAATCTCTTTCTGTGCCACTATCATCGCCCTTCTAAGCCTTAATCACCTCATTTACATTTCCTTTGTCTTTCTGTCCTCGACATCTTTGTCTATCTCCACTTATCGTTGGCCCCCTATCTAGCCCCACCCAGACAGTATAAATCTGACCCCATTACCAGATCTCGCCAGCTTTGAGAAAGAGTTAGAGTGGTTAGCACTGCTGCCTCACGGCACCGAGGTCCCGGGTTCGATCCCGGCTCTGGGTCACTGTCCGTGTGGAGTTTGCACATTCTCTCCGTGTCTGCGTGGGTTTCACCCCCACAACCCAAAGATGTCAGGGCAGCAGGGTAGCATGGTGGTTAGCATAAATGCTTCACAGCTCCAGGGTCCCAGGTTCGATTCCCGGCTGGGTCACTGTCTGTGTGGAGTCTGCATGTCCTCCCCCTGTGTGCGTGGGTTTCCTCCGGGTGCTCCGGTTTCCTCCCACAGTCCAAAGATGTGCGGGTTAGGTGGATTGGCCATGATAAATTGCCCGTAGTGTCCTAAAAAAAAAGTAAGGTTAAGGTGGGGGTTGTTGGGTTACGGGTATAGGGTGGATACGTGGATTTGAGTAGGGTGATCAATGCTCGGCACAACATTGAGGGCCGAAGGGCCAGTTCTGTGCTGTACTGTTCTATAAATTCTATAACTCTTATCCATCTGAACCGTGAACATATTCAGTGCCCCAGCCTAACACCGCTCTCTGGGATAGTGAACTCTTGAGAATTCGCAATCCTCTGGGAGACGAAATTATCGCTGCCGTAAGTGGGCGATCCCTTATCCTGAATTTGTGCCCCATGGTTCTAGATTGTCCCTCCTCCTCCAGAGGGGGGACACGTCCCTTCCATGTCTCTATGTCAAGCCCCCTCTGATTCTCACATCAATAAGATCGCCTCTCAGTCCTCGAGGCTCCACTGGGTATAGGCCCGACCTCCTCACCCCCTCTTCACCCCTTCGTACCAGGAATAAACCGAGTGAATCTTCACTGAACTCCCTCACATTCAAACCTTTTTAAATGAGGGGACCAATTTGCAGTGTGTAATCCTGAAGGTATTATCATCATGGCGGCTCAGTGGTTAGCACTGCTGCCTCACAACAGCGCCAGGGACCCAGGCTCGATTCCCGGCTTGGGTCGCTGTCTGTGCGGAGTCTGCACGTTCTCCCCCGTATTGTAAATTCTATGATCTTTGTGGGAGGAAACCGGAGCACCCGGAGGAAACCCACGCACACAGGGGGAGAACGTGCAGACTCCACACAGACAGTGACCCAGCCGGGAATCGAACCTGGGACCCTGGAGCTGTGAAGCATTTATGCTAACCACCATGCTACCGTGACCACGGGAAGGACTGGAACAAGAAAGGATATTTTAAAATTGGGGTTGTTAAGTATGGGTGCAGCTCCGAACTGAATGTGTTTCTGTCCTCGGCAGACCCGGAGTTGGTGAGCGGAGAGCGAGGGAGCAGCCGGAATTCCCGGGTGGAAAGCGGATATTTCTCCCTGGAACGAGCGAAACAGGACTCGGCCCACAACCTGTCTCCCAGCGCGCGCCGCACCGCGGACGCCAAGAATGCCGGCCAGAGCTGCTCCGGGAACGCCGCCGGCTCCGGGGGGCCGCTGTCCCTCGGCCGGCTGACCTCATCCCAGAGTTCCTTCGAGTCGGAGTCGAGCTGGGGCACGGGCAGCGTGACGAGTCTGGACAGCAGGCTACTCTACAGGGACTACACGGCGCTGGCGGACATCCCCAAACCCAAACGAATCATCAGTCGGGAGAGGCTGGAGCAGGACGGTAAGCAGCCAGGGCAGAGGAATCGGACACGCAGCCCGGGGCTCGAGGAAGTTGACCGTTTGTTCGGACAAGAACGCAGGTGAGCACGTCTCCCTTACAAGGTGTGTGCAATAGGACAGGGAATAGCCATCAAGGAATCAGAAAGCGGGAGGGAATCTCGAACAAAGAACAAAGAAAATTACAGCACAGGAACAGGCCCTTCGGTCCTCCCAGCCTGCGCCGATCCTGATCCTTTATCTAACCCTGGTGCCTATTTTCCAAGGATCTACTTCCCTCTGTTTCCCACCCGTTCATATACCTGTCTAGATGCATCTTAAATGATGCTATCGTGCCCGCCTCTACCACCTCCGCTGGCAAAGTGTTCCAGGCACCCACCACCCTCTGCGTAAAAAACTTTCCACGCACATCTCCCTTAAACTTTCCCCCTCTCACCTTGAAATCGTGACCCCTTGTAATTGACACCCCCACTCTTGGAAAAAGCTTCTTGCTATCCACCCTGTCCATACCTCTCATAATTTTGTAGACCTCAATCAGGTCCCCCCTCAACCTCCGTCTTTCCAACGAAAACAATCCTAATCTACTCAACCTTTCTTCATAGCTAGCCCCCTCCATACCAGGCAACATCCTGGTGAACCTCCTCTGCACCCTCTCCAAGGCATCCACATCCTTCTGGTAATGTGGCGACCAGAACTGCACGCAGTATTCCAAATGTGGCCTAACCAAAGACCTATACAACTGTAACATGACCTGCCGACTCTTGTACTCAATACCCCGTCCGATGAAGGCAAGCATGTTGTATGCCTTCTTGACCACTCTATCGACCTGCGTTGCCACCTTCAGGGTACAATGGACCTGAACTCCCAGATCTCTCTGCACATCCATTTTCCCCAAGACCCTTCCATTGACCATATAGTCCGCTCTTGAATTTGATCTTCCAAAATGCATCACCTCGCATTTGCCTGGATTGAACTCCATCTGCCATTTCTCTGCCCAACTCTCCAATCTATCAATATTTTGTTGTATTCTCTGACAGTCCTCCTCACTATCTGCAACTCCACCAATCTTAGTATCATCTGCAAACTTGCTAATCAGACCACCTATACTTTCCTCCAGGTCATTTATGTAGATCACAAACAACAGTGGTCCGAGCACGGATCCCTGTGGAACACCACTAGTCACCCTTCTCCATTTTGAGACACTCCCTTCCACCACTACTCTCTGTCTCCTGTTGCCCAGCCAGTTCTTTATCCATCTAGCTAGTACACCCTGAACCCCATACAACTTCACTTTTGCCATCAACCTGCCATGGGAAACCTTATCAAACGCCTTACTAAAGTCCATGTATACGACATCTACAGCCCTTCCCTCATCAATTAGCTTTGTCACTTCCTCAAAGAATTCTATTAGGTTTGTAAGACATGACCTTCCCTGCACAAAACCATGCTGCCTATCACTGATAAGTCTATTTTCTTCCAGATGTGAATAGATCCTATCCCTCAGTATCTTCTCCAACAGTTTGCCTACCACTGACGTCAAGCTCACAGGTCTGTAATTCCCTGGATTGTCCCTGCTACCCTTCTTAAACAAAGGGACAACATTAGCAATTCTCCAGTCCTCCGGGACCTCACCCGTGCTCAAGGATGCTGCAAAGATATCTGTTAAGGCCCCAGCTATTTCGACCCTCGCCTCCCTCAGTAACCTGGGATAGATCCCATCCGGTCCTGGGGACTTGTCCACCTTAATGTCTTTTAGAATACCCAAAACTTCCCCTTTCCGTATGACAACTTGACCGAGAGTATTTAAACATCCATCCCTAGCCTCAACATCCGTCTTGTCCCTTTCCTTTGTGAATACCGATGCAAAGTACTCATTAAGAATCTCACCCATTTCCTCTGAGTCCACGCATAAATTCCCTCTTTTGTCTTTGAGTGGGCCAATCCTTTCTCTAGTTACCCTCTTGCTCCTTACATACGAATAAAAGGCTTTGGGATTTTCCTTAACCCTGTTAGCCAAAGATATTTAATGCCCCCTTTTAGCCCTCTTTATTGCGCGTTTGAGATTCGTCCTACTTTCTCGATATTCCTCCAAAGCTTCATCAGTTTTGAGTCGCCTCGATCCTATGTATGCTTCCTTTTTCATCTTAGCTAGTCTCACAATTCCACCCGTCATCCATGGTTCCCTAATCTTGCCATTTCTATCCCTCATTTTCACAGGAACATGTCTGTCCTGCACTCTAATCAACCTTTCCTTAAAAGACTTCCACATTTCAAATGTGGATTTACCCTTAAACAGCTGCTCCCAATCCACATTCCCTAGCTCCTGCCGAATTTTGTTATACTCTGCCTATCCCCAATTTAGCACTCTTCCTTTCGGACCACTCTTGTCCTTGTCCATGAGTATTCTAAAATTTACGGAATTGTGATCACTATTCCCAAAGTAATCACCGACTGAAACATCAACCACCTGGCCGGGATCATTCCCCAATACCAGGTCCAGTATGGCCCCTTCCCGAGTTGGACTATTTACATACTGCTCTAAAAAACTCTCCTGGATGCTCCTTACAAACTCTGCTCCATCTACACCTCCAACACTACACAAATCCCATTCAATGCTGGGGAAGTTAAAATCTCCCATCACAACCACCCTATTGCTCCTACATTTTCTATAATCTGTCTGCATATTTGTACCTCTACTTCATGCTCGCTTTTGGGAGGCCTGTAGTAAAGTCCCAACAATGTTACTGCACCCTTCCTATTTCTCAGCTCCACCCATATTGCCTCAGTGCTCGATCCTCCATCGTGCCCTCCTTAATCACAGCTGTGATATCATCTCTGACGAGTAATGCAACTCCTCCCCACCTTCTACCTCCCTCTCTATCCCTCCTGAAGCATCTATACCCTGGGATATTCAGTTGCCAGTCCTGCCCTTCCCTCAACCAAGTCTCAGTAATACCAATAGTATCATATTCCCAGGTACTGATCCAAGTCCTAAGTTCATCTGCCTTACCTGCTACACTTCTCGCATTAAAACAAATGCACCTCAGACTACCTGTCCCTTTGCGTTCATCATCTCTTCTCTGTCTACTCTTCCCCTTAGTCACATTGAGTTTATTGTCTCGTACCTTACTGGCTTTAGTTGCTGCTTCTTTACTGACCTCTAACTTCCTAATCTGGTTCCCATCCCCCTGCCACATTAGTTTAAAACCTCCCCAACAGTGTTAGCAAAAGCACTCCCTAGGACATTGGTTCCAGTCCTGCCCAGGTGTAGACCATCCGGTTTGTAATGGTCCCACCGCCCCCAGAACCGGTTCCAATGTCCCAAAAATCTGAACCCCTCCCTCCTGCACCATCTCTCAAGCCACGTATTCATTCTGACTATTCTTGAATTTCTACTCTGACTGTCCCGTGGCACTGGTAGCAATCCTGAGATTACTACCTTTGAGGTCCTACTTTTTAACTGATCTCCTAACTCCCTAAATTCTGATTGTAGGACCTCATCCCTTTTTTTACCTATATCGTTGGTGCCTATATGCACCACGACAACTGGCTGTTCACCCTCCCCCTTCAGTATGTCCTGCAGCCGATCGGAGACGTCCCTGACCCGAGCACCTGGGAGGCAACATACCATTCGGGAGTCTCGTTTTCGACCACAGAGCCGCCTATCTACTCCCCTTACAATTGAATCCCCTATGACTATAGCCCTGCCAGTCTTTTTCCTGCCCTTCTGTGCAGCAGAGCCAGCCACTGTGCCATGAGCCTGGCTACTACTGCCTTCCCTGGTGAGTCATCTCCCCCAACAGTATACAAAACGGTATATCTGTTTTGGAGGGAGATGACTGCAGGGGACACCTGCACTGCCTTCCTGCTCTTTCTCTGCCTTTTGGTCACCATTCCCTGTCTCCCTCACCAATCCTAATCTGCGGTGTGACCAACTCACTGAACGTGCTATCCACGACCTCCTCAGCATCGCGGATGCTCCAAAGTGAGTCCATCCGCAGCTCCAGAGCCGTCATGCGGTGTAACAGGAGCTGCAGCTGGACACACTTCCCGCACATGAAGGAGTCAGGGGCACGGCCGCGTCCCTGAACTCCCACATTGCGCACGAGGAGCATAACACGGGTCTGGGAACTCCTGCCATTTTTACCCTTTACCTTAACTGATTACAAATATAGTATCAAATAATTAATAAGTGAAAGGAATAAAGAACTGTCACTTGACAACAGCCCCTTCACAAACCACCTTCAAATTAGGCTGACCGCACTGCACGTATGCAAATCTCCCCGGAACAGCCAATCAGTAGCTCTGCTCTGCTGCCCTCTGCTGGATGCTTGCTTGCACTCGAACTCCTCGGGTCTCTTTCGCTGATCGGGGCATTTAGGATTGTGCAAAGGGCAGATGTAAGATGTAAGAAGAGATATTTTCATTTGTCAGTGGAGACTCAAAATGCAAGAAATACAATAAATTACACTTGGAATATTGTGTCCAGTTCTGGTTGCCTCATTATAGGAAGGATGTGGATGCTTTGGAGAGGGTACAGAGGAGATTTACCAGGATGCTACCTGGACTGGAGGGCATATCTTATGAAGAAAAGGTTGAGGGAGCGAGGGCTTTTCTCACTGGAGCGAATAAAGCAGAGAGGTGACTTGATAGAGGTGATGAGAGGCATGGACAGACTGGATAGCCAGAGACTTTTCCCCAGGGTGGAAATGGCTGTCACGAGGGGACATAATTTTAAGGTAACTGGAGGAAGGTATAGGGGAGAAGTCAGAGGTAGATTCTTTACACAGAGAGTGGTGGGTGTGTGGAATGCACTGCCAGCAGAGGTGGTGGAGTCAGAGTCATTAGGGACATTTAAGCGACTCTTAGACAGGCACATGGACAGCAGTAAATTGAAGGGATGTAGGTTAGGTTGATCTTCGATTAGGATAAGTGGTCGGCACAACATTGTGGGCTGAAGGGCCTGTACTGTTCTGTGTTCTAAGACAGTCGCTAGTAAATCCAATAGGAAATTCTGTACCTGGAGAGTGTAAAAAATCCGTCAGTCACTTTTTTTTTGAAAATGTTTTTATTGATTTTTTATATGTTATATCCAGCAATTCCTAAATTACAAATTACAAAACACCTCCAAAGAAGCCGGCACATACATTCAGAAAGAACAAAGAAAAGTACGGCACAGGAACAGGCCCTTCGGCCCTCCAAGCCTGCGCCGACCATGCTGTCCGTTTAACCTAAAACCTTCTACACTTCCGGGGTCCGTACCCCTCTATTCCCATCCTATTCATGTATTTGTCAAGATGCCCCTGAAACGCCACTATCGTCCCTGCTTCCACCACCTCCTCCGGCAGCGAGTTCCAGGCACCCACTACCCTCTGTGTAAAATACTTCCCTCGCACATCTCCTCTAAACCTTGCCCCTCGCACCTTAAACGTATCTCCCCTAGACTCTTCTACCCTGGGGAAAAGCCTCTGACTATCCACTCTGTCTGTGCCCCTCATAATTTTGTTGACCTCTATCAGGTCGCCCCTCAACCTCCGTCGTTCCAATGAGAACAAACCGAGTTTATTCAACCGCTCCTCATAGCTAATGTCCTCCATACCAGGCAACATCCTGGTAAACCTCTTCTGCACCCTCTCTAAAGCCTCCACATCCTTCTGGTAGTGTGGCAACCAGAATTGAACACGATACTCCAAGTGTGGCCTAACTAAGGTTCTGTACAGCTGCAACATGACTCGCCAATTTTTATACTCAATGCCCCGGCCAATGAAGCCAAGTATGCCGTATGCCTTCTTCACGACCTTCTCCACCTGTGATGCCATTCTGTACGTGCAGATCCCTCTGCCTGTCAATACTAAGGGTTCTGCCATTTACTGTATATCTCCCACCTGTATTAGACTTTCCAAAATGCATTGCCTCACAGAAAATACAGAGGCATGGGATTCAGGGTGATTTAGCAGTTTGGGTCAGAAATTGGCTAGTTGGAAGAAGACAAAGGGTGGTGGTTGATGGGAAATGTTCAGACTGGTGTCTAGTTACCGCAAGGATCTGTTTTGGGGCCACTGCTTTTTCTCATTTTATAAATGACCTGGAGGGGGGCGCAGAAGGATGGGTGAGTAAATTTTCAGACGGCACTAAAGTCGGTGGAGTTGTGGACAGTGCAGAAGGATGTTACAAGTTACAGAGGGACATAGATAAGCTGCAGAGCTGGGCTGACAGGTGGCAAATGGAGTTTAATGTAGAAAAGTGTGAGGTGATTCATTTTGCAAGGAATAACAGAAAGGCAGAGTACTGGGCTAATGGGAAGATTCTTGGTAGTGTGGACGAGCAGAGAGATCTCGGTGTCCATGTCCATAGATCCCTGAAAGTTGCCACCCAGGTTGAGAGGGTTGTTAAGAAGGCCTATGGTGTGTTAGCTTTTATTAGTAGAGGAATTGAGTTTCGGAGCCATGAGGTCATGTTGCAGTTGTACAAAACTCTGGTGCAGCCACATTTGGAGCATTGTGTGCAGTTCTGGTCGCCGCATTATAGGAAGGACGTGGAAGCTTTGGAAAGGGTGCAGAGGGGATTTACCAGGATGTTGCCTGGTATGGAGGGAAGATCTGATGAGGAAAGGCTGAGGGACTTGAGGCTGTTTTTGTTAGAGAGAAGAAGGTTAAGAGGTGACTTAATAGAGGCATACAAGATGATCAGAGGATTAGATAGGGTGGACAGTGAGAGCCTTTTTCCTCAGATGGTGATGTCTAGCACGAAGGGACATAGCTTTAAATTGAGGGGAGATAGATATAGGACAGATGTCAGAGGTAGGTTCTTTACTCAGAGAGTAGTAAGGGCGTGGAATGCCCTGCCTGCAACAGTAGTGGACTCGCCAACACTAAGGGCATTCAAATGGTCATTGGATAGGCATATGGACGATAAGGGAATAGTGTAGAGGGACTTTAGAGGGGTTTCACAGGTCGGCGCAACATCGTGGGCCGAAGGGCCTGTACTGCGCTGTAATGTTCTATGTTCTATAGTGGGGTGGGGTGGTGAGGGAGGGGATAAAAGGGGGAAACTCTAAGAATTTCCGGGAGGTGAAATGTCGCCTGCTCTGACCGATCGTTCTGACGTTCGAGTGTCAAACAGGAAAGGGGGGGGGGGGGGGGGGGGGGGGGGGGGGGGGTGGGGCTGATTTATTGTCACAGCCGGTATCAGCGAATCGGTTCACACTGAGTGTTTTCCAACAGGCCAGTGACCGAATCCTACCGGGAATTCAATTCCTCCGGCGTGGGGAAAATGGGAAGAGAGACGTCAACATCCCATCGGTGCAACGAGGAATCGAGGAAAAGTAGCACCTACCCCAGGAAGATTCAGCAGCAGGAGGTGAGTCATCAGGTCACGGGGTCCCCGACTCTCCAAAATGCGTTTCCACGTGGCTTCCGTTGGTCGAGACGCTCGTCCGTTTGAGCAACTCCGATCGAAGCGCCAAACGTCATTCCCAGCTTGCGCCAGGTTGGTTGAGATCAGCTGGGGTGGGTACTGGGGCTGAGGCTGTGATTCACAGCTGGGCCCTGCCTGGCATCGCAGCAGGCAGAGCTTAACATGAGGTGCCAACCTGGCAAAGCTGCAGCACAGGGGGAGCTGCAAATAATGGACGCAGCTGAGCGATTCCACCTCCCAACGGCTGCCACATCTCACTACAGAGACGGAGGTCGAGGGGGCTACCTGATAGAGGTCTACAAGACTATGAGGGGCATGGACAGAGTGAATGGTCAGAAGCTATTTCCCCGGGGTAGAGGGGTCAATTACTAGGGGGCATAGGTTTAAGGTGCGAGGGGGAAAGTTTAGAGGAGATGTACGAGGGAAGTTTTTTACACAGAGGGTAGTGGGTGCCTGGAACTCGCTGCCGGGGGAGGGGGTGGAAGCAGGGACGATAGTGACATTTAAGGGGCATCTTGACAAATACATGAATAGGATGGGAATAGAGGGATACGGATCCCGGAAGTGTAGAAGGTATTAGGTTAGACGGGCAGCATGGTCGGCACAGGGCTTGGAGGGCCGAAGGGCCTGTTCCCGTGCTGTACTTTCTTTGTTCTTTATTCAGCCGTGAATGGTGGGTGAACATTATTTTTTTTAAATTTTAGAGTAACCAATTATTTTTTGTCCAATTAAGGGGCAATTTAGCGTGGCCAATCCACCTACCCTGCACATCTTTGGGTTGTGGGGGTGAAACCTACGCAGACACGGGGAGAATGTGCAAACTCCACATAGACAGTGACCCAGGGCCGGGATTCGAACCCGGGTCCTCAGCGCCGTGAGGCTGCTGTGCCAACCACTGTGCCACCGTGCTGCCCAGGCGGTGGACAATAAAGCAGCTCGCTGGAGGAGGGGGGGGGGGGGGGCTCCACAAATATCCCCATCCTCAATGTTGGAGTGGCCCAATGCATTGGTGCAGAAGACATGGCTGCAGCATTCGCAACAACCTTCAGCCAGACCCGCTGAGCGGTCCATCCACCCAAGCCTCTGCCAGAGGTCCAGAGCGTCACAGATACAGTCATCGGCCAATTGTTATTCACTCCCTGTGACATCAAGGCACTGGGTACTGAGAAGGCGATGGGCCCTGACCATATCCCAGCTACAGAACCGAAGACGTTGTACCCCAGAACCAACCACGTCCGAGCAAAGTTGTTCCAGTAACAGTACAACAGGCATCTACCCCGAAATGCAGAAAAGCATTGTGGGTGTATAAAGATAAGGAAGTGTTGTTACAACTACACAAGACATTGGGTAAGACCGCACCTAGAGTATTGTGCACGGTTTTGGTTCCGTATTTGAGGAAAGATGTAGTGGCATTGGAGGCAGTTCAGAGGAGGTTCACTAGATTGATTCCAGAGATGAGGGGCGCGATTCTCCGCTCCCGGGAAAAATTGTAAAGGCCATCGTGAACTCGGCCGAGTTTCACGACGGCCTCGGAGCCCGCTCCTCTCACCGAATTCACCCCCACCCGGGGGGGCTAGGAGTGACGCTCCGTAACTCTCGGCCGCCAGGCCTTGACGCTTACATCAAGGGGGTGCGCCGAGAATGACGCGGCCGGCGCGCCTAAGTGACGTCAGCCGCGCATGCGCAGGTTGGCCGGCTCCAACCCGCGCATGCGCGGTTGCCGTCTTCCCCTCTGCTGCCCTGCAAGCCGTGGCGGCTTGAGGAAAGAGTGCGTCCCTTTGAGACGCCGGCCCGATGATCAGTGGGCACCAATCGCGGGCCAGCCCCCTCCCGAGCACGGCCGTGGTGCTCACTCCCCTCTGCGCCCCCCACAAGCTTCAAACCAGCTTTTGACGCCATGTTCACACCGGCAGCGACCAGGGATGGTTCCCGCCGTCGTGAAATGTTGAGAATCTCGCCCCACTTCTCCCAAAGGGTGGTGAATCTGTGGAATTCTCTACCCCAGAGTGCGGTGGAGTAAATTTAAGGAGGAGTTAGACAGATGTTTAATTGGTAATGGGGTGAAGGGAGATCGAGAACGGGCAGGACGGTGGAGTTGAGGCCAGGATAGGATCAGCCATGATTGAATGGGCGGAGCAGACTCAATGGGCCAAATGGCCTAATTCTGCTCCTATATCTTATGAACTTATGAACCTACTGATGTGACCATCAATTCACAAGACACGTGATTGGAAGTGAACAGTGGTTTTAATAATCTTACAACAGAGCCTGCCTGCGACGAGATGAACTGGCAGGCAGGCTCACGACTGCACAGCTTTATACTTCCGGTTAGTGGGAGGAGCCATGGGCAGAGTTAAGGGTGGAGCCCAGTACAAACTCCTCATCTCCCCCTATGGGCAGAGCCGCGCAGTGGCTCGTATACAGAGCCCACACGGACACAATACATATACTGGAACACAGTGTGAATTAGTAGGTCTATAATTCACCACACCTGCATCCTGGAAAATATGACGTCAATGGGAATCGAGGGAAACCCTGCACTTTGTCGGAGCCATACCTAGCAAAAAGGAAAATTGTTGTGGTGGTTGGAAGTCAATCATATCAGCCCCGGGACATCAAGGGTTCTTCAGTATAGTGTCCTAGGCCCAACATTCTTTTTTTCTTCTTTTTTTTAATATAAATTGAGAGTGCCCAAATTATTCTTTTCCAATTAAGGGGCAATTTAGCGCGGCCAATCCACCTACTCTGCACATCTTTGGGTTGCGGGGGCGAAACCACGCAGACACGGGGAGAATGTGCAAACGCCACACGGACAGTGACCCAGAGCCGGGATCGAACCTGGGACCTCGGCGCCGTGAGGCAGCAGTGCTAACCACTGCGCCACCGAGCTGCCCTCAGGCCCAACATTCTTAAACTGTTTCATCAATGACCTTCCCGGGCAGCACGGTGGCCTAGTGGTTAGCACAACTGCCTCACGGCGCTGAGGTCCCAGGTTCGATCCCGGCTCTGGGTCACTGTCCGTGTGGAGTTTGCACAGTCTCCCCGTGTCTGCGTGGGTTTCGCCCCCACAACCCAAAAATGTGCAGGGTAGGTGGATTGGCCATGCTAAATTGCCCCTTAATTGGAAAAAATAATTGGGTAATCTAAATTTATAAAAAAAATAAAAAAAAATAAAAATATTATTAAAATAAAATCAATGACCTTCCCTCCATTAGTGGGCAGCACGGTAGCATTGTGGATAGCACAATTGCTTCACAGCTCCAGGGTCCCAGGTTCGATTCCCGGCTGGGTCACTGTCTGTGCGGAGTCTGCACGTCCTCCCCGTGTGTGCGTGGGTTTCCTCCGGGTGCTCCGGTTTCCTCCCACAGTCCAAAGATGTGCGGGTTAGGTGGATTGGCCATGATAAATTGCCCTTAGTGTCCAAAATTGCCCTTAGTGTTGGGTGGGGTTACTGGGTTATGGGGATAGGGTGGAGGTGTTGACCTTGGGTAGGGTGCTCTTTCCAAGAGCCGGTGCAGACTCGATGGGCCGAATGGCCTCCTTCTGCACTGTAAATTCTATGATAATCTATGATTATAAATTCAGAAGTGGGGATGATTGCTGATGACTGCACAGCGTTCAGCATCATTCACAAATCCTCGGATATCGAAGCAGTCCATGTCTATATGCAGTAAGGCCTGGTCAGTATTGAGGTTTGAGCGACAGGTAACATTCATGTCACACAAATGCCAGGCATTTACCACCTCCAAAAACGCGAGGATTGTACCATCGCCCCATGACAATCATTGGCACTACCATTGCTGAATGCTACACTATCAACAACCCAGGCATTACCACTGACCAGAAATTAACTGGACAAGCCGTATATGGGCGGCACGGTAGCCCAGCAGTTAGCACTGTTGCTTCATAGCTCCAGGGTCCCAGGTTCGGTTCTCGGCTTGGGTCACTGTCTGTGCGGAGTCTGCACGTCCTCCCCGTGTGTGCGTGGGTTTCCTCCGGGTGCTCCGGTTTCCTCCCACAGTCCAAAGATGTGCGGGTTAGGTGGATTGGCCGTGATAAATTGCCCTTAGTGTCCAAAAAGGTTGGGTGGGGTTACTGGGTTACCAGGATAGGGTGGAGGTGTGGGCTTAAGTAGGGTGCTCTTTACAAGGGACGGTACAGACTCGAGGGGCCGAATGGCCTCCTCCTGCACTGGAAACTCTATGCCTGCGAGATCTGGTCACCGGCAGATCCATCGGACAACCACCACATGGAGGCTCCCCTCCAAGCCATTCATCATCCTGACTTGGAAATATATCGGCCGTTCCTTCACTGTCGCTGGGCCCGAATTATAGAATCGCTACAGTGCAGAAGAAGGCCATTCGGCCCATGGAGTCTGCCCCGCCCCCTCCGAAAGAGCACCCCACTCGGCCCAATTCCCCGCCTTATCCCCGTAACCACACCTAACCTTTGAACACTAAGCGGTAGTTTTAGCCTGGCCAATCCACCAAACCTGCACTGTGGGAGGAAACCGGAGCACCCGGAGGAAACCCACGCACACACGGGGAGGATGTGCAGACTCCACACAGACAGTGACCCAGCCGGGAATCAAACCGGGGACCCTGTAGCTGTGAGGCAGCAGTGCTAACCACTGCACCCACCATTCCGCCCTATCTTGGAGCTCCCTCCCTAACAGCACTGTGGGTGTACCTACACCACACGGACTGCAGGGGTTCATGGAGGCAGCTCACCACCACCTTCTCAAGGGACAACTAGGGATCGGCAATAAATGCGGGTCCAGCTTCCGACTGTGGGTTACTGAGACATCAACGCGGCTGAGTTAGCCCTATCTCCATGGCCCCGATGGCACGACCAGCTTCTGTACGGCCGTCTATCTCTGAATCCCCTCCAGCCTCTGTGCCTCGCGGACCCCGGTCCCCCCTCCTGCCTTTCCCATCCCCCGTTTGGTACACTTAGCTGTGCCGAGGGCCAGGAAGGAAATCTCTGCTGGTTCCAGCTGGCTGGTGGCCTAGCAACAGTCTCCAGGCAACCCCTCACCCACGGAGGGAGCTGAACCTGCCCGAACCCTAATTTAACGAAGCGGTTGTTTTTGAAATGTTGACAAAAAAAAAATCACAAAGTGAAGATTTAAAGATCTTGCATGGGGTGTAAGATTTTGTTTCATTTTTTTCAGAAATTTGGAGTAGCCAATTATTTTCTTTTCCCAATTAAGGGGCGGTTTAGCGGTCAATCCACCTACCCTGCACATCTTTGGGTTGTGGGGGGTGAGACCCACGCAGGCACGGGGAGAATGTGCAAACCCCATGGTGTGACCATCAATTCACAGGACACGTGGTTGGAAGTGAACAGTGGCTTTAATAGTCTTACAACAGAGCCTGCCTGCGACGAGATGAACTGGCAGGCAGGCTCACGACTGCAGATCTTTATACTTCCGGTTAGTGGGAGGAGCCATGGGCGGAGCCATGGGCGGAGCCAAGGGTGGAGCCCAGTACAAACTCCACATCTCCCCCTATGGGCAGAGCCGCGCAACTGCTCGTATACCAAGCTTACACGGACACAACACATACAATATAACACAGTGTGAATTACTAGGATTGTGATTCACCACACTCCACACGGGCAGTGACCCAGGGCCAAGATTCGAACCCGGGTCCTCGCCGGCGTGAGGCAGCAGGGCTAACCACTGCGCCATCGTGCTGCCCTGGGGTGTAAGATTTTAAATGAAACCAAGAAACTAGGATTAAAATAATTTTAAAGTGGGAAACATGGGACTAGAGGGGGGGGGGGAGGGGGAAGTGGGGGCGGGGGGGGGAGGGGGAAGTGGGGGCAGTGGGGGGGGGGAGTTGGGGCGGGGGGGGGGGTGGGGGTGGGGGGGGGAGGGCAGTGGGGCGGGGGGGGGGAGTGGGGGCCGGGGGGGGGGGAGTTGGGCGGGGGGTGG